>NC_056731.1:206247858-206352858 GCF_019279795.1 Protopterus annectens
AATAGCAAGAATTCTTCTGAGCTACTAGACAATGGAACCTCCCAGACTGAGCCAACAAGTGCTGCCATTATATTGGCTGGCATCTTCAGTGAAAACATTACCCCTCACCCTCCCAAAGGACCAATCACAATACCAGTACACTGCCAGGCATCCAGTATTACTGCAGAACAGGTTAAAACACCACTGTCCAAGGCCAAGAATACAGCTTCTATGGAACCTGAGAATATCCCTGGCATTGCTCAACATGAACTACAGAGTGACCTGGCACCTTATCTGTGTGCCCTGTTCAAGCACAGCTTCACCTGAGGCTTTGTCCCTACTGAATTGTACACTGCTACAGTCACCCCTCTCCACAAATGAGGTGTAACTTCAGATCCTGGGAAATACCGCCCCAACTGCCTGACAAATCTGTTATGCAAAACTATGGAATGCATCATCATGCACCTAATAAACAGGGATATGGGAATCTGCAGACTGAGGATCACACACAGTTTACCTTTGTGAAGGGTAGGTCATACCTGCTCATTCCACCTGGTCAGCTTCTTGGTGTCAGTCACCTAAGCTGTGAATGAAGGTAAGGTGACACATACAGCCTACATTGGTCTGGCCAAAGCCTTTGATAACATTCCCCACTCACTAACTAGGTGGGAACAGAGGCCCAAACACAGGGATAGATTGGACATACTGCTGTCATACAGTGAGACAGTTGCAGATGTCACTGGGCTTGTTGTAACATCCTTTATGAGGAATATGACATCGGTAATACCCATAGATGTGAGTATTTACTGACTGCATTCCCTAGAGTCCGCAACTGATTTACCAAGGACACCAAATGTCTGGTGAACACACAAAGCATAACAGGTAGACATGTGGCCAGTCTGTGGACAGCGTGCCAGTGGAGAGTTATGTCACAGACATATCACTGTGAGTCGTGATGTCACACACTTAATGCATGTCCACACAAACCCTGTCAATCTATCAATCCGCCACGTGTATAACAGCACTAATGACATAGAATCTGTTCACAAATTTGGAGATATATCTCCCATTTTGGTTGGCTGTCTCCACATGTCCTGTCCTGTGATGTATTACCAACCACTGCATGTGAATCTGTAGGCCACAGCCTTTGTAATGTCCCTCACACAGGCAAGGAAATGGGGCAAGGTCCGCATTAAGGAATGTCCCATATGTCAGACCTAGCAGCGGTGTCCAGACCCACAGCACAATACAATGTGGGCACCTACATAATGGTATGGCTGTAGCAATACTTGACATCTGCACATCTGTACAGAGAACAGAGAGTAAGTATATAGCCAACAGGTTATGCATTAGGATGAATGTTTTGCAAGATACACATCTGAAACTGAAAGGTATGCCATTACTACATGACAGCAATCCTCAATGATATGTCCAAAAAACATAGTAGTCTACAGTTAATATCAACATATCAGATCAATATCCAATAGGAGATACATATAAACATACAGCTCAAACACCAAGAACAAGATGCTTAGTACTCGGAGTCCAGCTTTGCATGCAGGGGTGTATGGTTCCAGTACTACAATCTGCAATATACTCTTACTTGAAAAAGCACTGTTAAAATTACTAACGTAATGATAAAATATGTGTTAAACTATTTTTGTCAACCAGTGCACTGTAGCTGGTGTAACGTGCAAGTGTGACTGCATATAACCTGGGATACTACCCATGTATGAAACAAATCTAAAGAGAAAAGATTGTGGTACTACCCATGTATACCCAGGTGTCCCATACAGTATACTCACACCACTTGCAACTGTAATGACAACACATAGAAGCATGTTATGTACAGGAAATTAAATAGACTTATTAAAGATGTAATTATCCTGCTATTTTATCAGACTGGAATGTTATCACTGGTTACCAGGGCTGAGCTATGCGTAGCAGGTGTAAACATTGCTTAAATGTAAATGCTAAGCAGATTTGCACACTGGTAACTGAAGTCTACACAATGTAAGCACCTTTGTGTTTAACCATACGTTAGCACCACTTATCATAAAGCAATCCCATGCAAACCCACTTAATGCTGCTCAAAACTGCCTTAACCACTCTGTATCCAACAGTCCTTGTTCTGCCTAGCAACAAAATAAACAGCCCTTGCAGGTCTTGAACTGAGGACCCTCTAGACTATAGTCACAGCACTTAACCACTGCACCATCTGAGCTGTACAACTGTCTGTTGCTTTTTCAAATATATCATTCAATACATGTATTGAATGTAGTGAACAACTGTTTCGACTACTACAATTGTTTACTACTTGTTAGTGAAAATAGTGTTGAATAGGTCATGGTTTTATACCTAAATATACACATATCAGATAAATATGGTAGGATGCATCTGAGAAAGTATATACAACACTCACGTTTACACAATGATATATGTAGATATATGTATACATGTACATACACACACACACATACACACACACACACACACACACACACACACACACACATATATATATATATATATATATATTATATACATATATATATATATATATATATATATATATATATATATGTGTGTGTGTGTGTGTGTGTGTATTATATATATATATATATATATATATATATATATATATATATATATATATATAAAATATGCCCATAACATGTAGTGGAGTCATACCTTAGCACCATAACTCACAATGTCTTACTGCAAGAGAATTTAATGTCAGTATTGCAGTTATGCTACAGTAACAGGGGCTGTGTCAACAGACATGTTGTGTAGGAAGGCTCTTCTGAAACTGACATGTACGCCATAAGTTACTGACAGGCATCATAAAATCATCATAGTGAAGTATCACACAAATTATAGTAATGATCCTGTGGAATACAGCAGAAATATGACTAATAAACATGGACAGTCTGAAACAATCTGGTCAGTCCAGAGGCATACACAGAACTCCTTAGTGCAACACGTGTAGACCAAGCCTGACAAAGCGGCTGTTTACAGCCATAAAAATGGGGATATACCACAAAAACTGGTGTAGATAAGCTCACACAGTTGATGCACTCACACCTTCCTGTCTGTTCTAATACATATTAACTGGAGGAGTAGAGGGCCCAAGCCCACATACTTCCCTTTAGTTAGTGATATACATCTTCACAGCATCTCACTGTTTTTTCAGAAATGCACAACACGTATGGCAGCCAAGCAACAGTACATCTGAAAAATATCTGGACATAACATCACACTAGGTAAATGCACTTAGCTGCTAGGCATGTCACCAAGCACTGTGTAAACTACAGGCAGAATGCCACAACACTGAGCCAAGTTTCCTATGGGGGAATACACATGTAATTGCAAATATAGCAGGCACTACAGGCATGTAATAGTATGAAGTAACAGACACCAGTGTGAAATTGCATACCCACAACCAATCTCAACACAGTCATAGTCAAATTATGGTAAGCCTAATTAATAGTATGGTATATGGACTGTGTGAACAAAACCATCCTCATATTTGCCACTTAGACACTAACCCTACATATACTGGCCCAATTTACAGTGTAGTCTGATGCCTGACTGTGGTATGGGGCATGTCTCAGTCTGGCCCTACAAACATATACACTGATAGGGTACCAGAAACTGAAGCAGCATTGAATGTGAGTGACATCAGCAACAGTGCTAAAGGAGAAGTAAGGGAAGTGTAGTAAGTGTGAATGTCCCCAAAATCAGGTGTTAAAGACACACACGCACTCTTTCACACAAACACACACATCATCACAGTTGCCAGGATTAGAACTCCTACCTAACTAGTTTGTTACACTACAGTATTACACAGTTATCACAAGCACCACAAAGCTTATAAGGCTGAAACATGGCCAAAGGGTTTTTTTCAAGGTGACTGACAGCAGGCATGCTAAAGTAGGGCAATGGGAGGTGTAATGAGTGTGAATGTCCTCAAAATCATTCATCCCTACACACATGCACACACACACACACACACACACACACACACACACACACACACACACACACACACACACACACACACACACACACACACACACACACACACTTGCCAGTACTGAGATCCATAGGTTCATTGCTTCATAGGTGTGTAGTAGGTGAATGCGCCTGAAGGCTCTACGAGGCTAGGTCAAGGGAATACCTTGACATCAGGCCACATGACAATAGTCCCCAATGTGTCTTAAGGGTGTAGTCCCTGGAGTGGTCCCCAGGAGTGGGTATTGTATTCACCATCCACTCATCTGGGTTACTTTTGTGAGTGGTCAGTGATGTGCACTGCTTCCCATGTATGTGATCTATATTCCATAACATGGACAGTGTCTGGGTTGTGCAAATTTCCCACATTCATGTTCTGTGATGTCTGGAAGTGTACTTGAGGTCTCTGGGGCATGTTGTGTAGACTAATTGTTATATTCTGATGTAGCATTCCTGACCTCATTTGGTGAGACCTGGCTATGTAACTGAGTTTGTGTTTCACCTACATTGACAGCAGGATATGGGTATTCAGTGGAGTTAGTGGTGTTTGTCCATACAGGGCATGTGTATAAGGCATGGTATTCCCTTTGAGGGGTACATTTGCAGACTCTACAGTTGTTGCAGGCGTCCAGTGGGGAACATGGCAAAAAGGCCACTCTATACATTTATTTGGCTACTGAGGGGATGGAACAGGGTGCCATGTCCTATTACTTGTGGATAACACACAGTCAGGAGATGTAACACATCAAAGTACTTTCTGATGTCAGTGGCACTGTTGTGGTCAACAGGCATGTAGTCCACTGCAATCACACCGTGGTTACTATCTGTGAGGCAATATGCAGGGAACTATCAATATAGTGGTTGTTGCCTAGGCAAGTGTGTTTGTGCATGATACATGGGTGGAGAGTGTTCTCTGAGTAATAGAAGAGTTGCCTATGTTGTTCACCAATCCATACTGTCACATGTAGGGCTGTGGATTATCTACACCAACCTCTTCAGTGTTTAACATCTGTTGGCTTTGTAATGTGGACATAGTGACATATAGTAGGTCCTCAACATACTAATTTAGATCCTATTATTATACAATCACAGCAACCCCTAGGAAACTGATGACACACACACTTGCCAATACTAAGATTCAAACCCCTATACAGCTATATATTGTCACTACAATGTACCACATTTATCACACTCACCACAGAGCTTATAGGATGGATGCTGTCCCAAGGTACTTCTAAGGTGAGGAACATCACCAGCCCTTGTAAATACTGGCATGGGGTGATGTAGTGGTTGACAGATCCCAAAAAGAATTTTACCCTACACACACATTTACATTTGCGAGGGGTGAGGTTCAAACCTCTGTCTAACAATCTTTTCAGACCATTATTGTTGCACATTTACCACATGTACCACTGACCTTACATGATTTAGGGTTGGCAACAGGTACTTCTAAGGTGGATGATATCTGCAGGACTGCTAAATTCAGGCACTGAGATGTGTACTGGGTGTAAATAAGGATAAAATCTTTGAAGTACAGGCATACATATGTACACACACAAACACTTGCCAAGGATGAGATTCAAACCCATACCTATGTAGTTACTGCTATTACATTGTTCCACATTGATGGAACTCATTATGGAGCTTACATGTTGGAGAGCTGTGCCAAGGTATCTTTGAAAGTGACTAAGATCAGCAGCAGTGCTAAAGGAGGGTAAGGCAAGAGTAGTAAGTGTGAATGTCCATAAAATCAGGTATCATCAAAGGCACACACACTCTGTCACACAAACACACACAGTTTTACAATTGCCATGCCTGGGATTAGAACTCCTACCTAACTAGTATGCTACATTATAGTATTATGCAGCAATCGCAAGCACCACAGAGCTTATATGGTAAAAAGCTGTCCAAAGGTATCTTTCAAGGTGACTAACATCAGCAGCAGTGCTATAGTAGGGGTAAGGGGAGAGTAGCAAGTGTGAATGTCCATAAAATCAGGTATCATCAATGACACACATACTCTCTCACACAAACAAACACAGTTTTACAGTTGCCATGTTTGAGATTAGAACTCCTACCTAACTAGTATGCTACACAACAGCATTATGCAGTTATTTCAAGTGCCACAGAGCTTATATGTTGGAGAACTGCCAAAAGGTATTTTTGAAGGTGACCAACATCAGCAGCAGTGCTAAAGGAGGGGTAAGGGGAGAGTAGTAAGTGTGAATGTTCATAAAATTAGGTATCATGAAAGACACACGCACTCTTTCACACAAACACATAGTTACAATGTCTGGGATTAGAACCCCTATCTAAATAGTATGCTATACTACAACATTATGTCATCATCACAAGTGCCATGGAGCTTATAGGGTTGGCACTTGGCCAAAGGGTTATTTCAAGGTGACTGACATCAGCACGCATGCTAAAATAGGGCAATGGGGGGTGTAATGAGTGTGAATGTACTCAAAATCATTTATCTCCTCACACACAAAGTTTCACAGTTGCTATGTCTTGGATTAGAACTCCTCCCTAACTAGTTTTTTACACTACAGTATTACACATGTATCGCAAGTGCCATGCAGCTTAAAAGGCTGAGATTTGGCCAGAGGGTTATTTCAAGGTGACCGATATCAGCAGGACTGCTAACATGGGCAATGGGAAGTGCAGTGTGTGTGAATGGGCCATAAATCATTCCTCTGGAAACACACACACACACACACACACACACACACACACACACACACACACACACACACACACACACACACACACACACTCAGTCACACACAACTTTACATCTGACAGGACTGGGTATACAAATGCTAGATGAATACTAATTTGTCTTATCATGTTACACAGTTATCACAAACACCAAAGACACTATAGGACTGAGCACTACCAAAAGGAATGTCTACAGTGATTGAAATCAGCACATCATGTGCTTTCAGCCAATTGGATGTATGGTGGGTGGGACAGGTCTCATAATGGAAATCCATCTGTCACTATCTGTCTCTCTCTTCCCCACATCTCTGTGTTTGTATGTTGGACATATTATAGTGTGTTGGGCTTGGATATGTGTGAGTATTCCTATCCAATGTGCGTGCAAAGCATGAATGGTGTACAATGTGATGTGTGTGCACAGACATCTGAGACTGACAGATATGTATAGTCCACTGTGTTGTCAGACATGGACTTCATTTTTCAAAGTGTAGGAGCATGCCCAGTATGACCTTCTGTACTGAGTGTGTGAATCCATTCCAGGTAGGGTTGTACTCCAGTCCAGGGTTTGGTGTTCTACACCTACAGCTAGCAACCTGTTTCTGTGGGATATCTGTAGATAGGCTGACAATATGGAGTCACAATGGACAACAGATAGTGGGATACTGTAACTATTGCTGTCTGTGCTGCTTGTGTTACATGGTTGGTGTTAGCAGAGATATTCAGACATATGTACTGTTTTAAACTGTGATGTATTATGTCATCAACTACTGACAGATATACTTATTTGCTCCCAGTTATTTCCTGGGAAATACAAGATGAATGAAGCTGTGTCCAGTATTGTGGTCTGCAGCCTACATATTCTTGCACACTCATAACATTCTCGAAGGGTAGCTTCAGACATTTGCTGATGGGTCTGTGTAAATGATCCAACACCTTGGTACTATGGTGGCTGAGGATCCCCTTCTTGTACATATATCAACATTACAGAATGGCCATATCCTGCTGTGGCCATACCTCTCAGCTGGACAGATTTACCCAGGTTACCCAAAGACAGGGCTCCAATACCTGGTCAGTTCCCCTTCACATTGTGGTTTACAAGCAGGTTTGTAGCTACCCATTACTGGGTTTGCAGGCAGGGGTAGTATGGGCACAAATCAGAGTTTCAGACTTCACACACTCCATGACGTCCATGCTTCTACACCCCCCACTCTGTTATTCTATCCTCTTCCTAACATTATGCAAGCAATATCTGAGAAGTATCCCTATAGTTGGCCCTTCATCCCAGTGGTATTTAGGGACTGGTCCACAGTTCATGCAGTAGGACATGGTGGGCATGCTACTGGTAGTTGTCAACATAACCTTGCATTTGTGTTCTGTTGACTGTGTTATGTTGTTAGTTGAGACCCCATGAGATACCATACATTGGCACTACTGGTGAGGCACAGGCTTTTGACAGAGGACTGTTGGCCATTTGGTAGTGATGCAGGCCATCTGTAGCAGGCCATTGAATTCTGTCACTCCTACATTCCCAGGCTGCGAGCCAGTGGATTCCCCTGGGGTGACATGGTAAGTGTGTGAGGTGTTAATGTCAATAGTTCCTGTCCATATTAATCCATTGGTCTGGATGCTGGCAGGGTGCTGCTTATACCTAGGGACACACCTGCATGGGACACTTCTTCAGCATGCTGCATTATGTGGGTGTTCCCGTACAGAAGAGGGGGTCATACTGTACTCATTCCCAACAGCAAGGATATGACCTGTGATAAACCTGTGGCTGATGTTGGGGTGAGCTGAGTGCATGTGTGATATGGAAGCTACTTGCAGCTGACTCACAAATATACATGGGATATTCCCCTTATGCTGCTTTGTGCGGGGACATAGGCAGTCTCTCATTATTTCATAACTCTGCCTTTTATAGTCTGCAAGACTACATCAGTATTCCATACTACACAGACAACTAATGTGCTGCTAACCTGTATATACAATTCCAAAGTTGTGTGCAGTTGAGAGTTACATTTTATGTACTCTGTCTAGGGTACTTCCCCCTGTGTACTGTGTGTATGTCTGGGTCCACATTCATGGCATGTCCATCTTTCAGATGGTGGAAGATATTGACATCTGGACAGTGAGTATGGATGACTGCTGACATGGGTATTGCTGAGAAGCATTGTGGTTGGCATTGCAGTTGTCAGAACATGGCCCTGTCATCCACAGTACTGCCCATAGGCCACCGAGACCCATCCCTCCATGCCTATATGCTGACCACTTCCAGACAATATTGAACACACACAACAACCTAAAACACAGACCCCTGCATATTGTACACATGCAACAATCTATCCTTTAGATTGGACCAGCTCGGGTAATCTGTGCTCTACTGTTATTACACCTCACACTTACATGCTACTGCATTTCTACATAGGATTGGGGGGCACACCTGATGACTTTAAACATTTGCTATGACTGTAGTGGTATTTCAGGTACTCTGTTGGCTTCCATTTCATTTTGTATTCTGATCTATCATGCAGACTGGAGGCATATCAGTAGAGTACAGATCTTAGGTTTTATTGGCCTACATTTCTGTTTCAGACTTCTTACCCTTCAGAAGTAACATACAACTGCCAGACCTATTGTAGTCTTTCTGTGTAGGTCTGGAGGGGGGCTGTTAACCATTACCATCAACTGGAGGCCTTAGCCCAGCCTTTCTTTATGGTCATCTACACCTGTCCAGCTGGCTGAGGCTGGTGGTGGGTATGTGTGCCTCACTGACATGCATGTGTGTGTGTCCTATGGACACACATTTGGGCCACCACATGTTCTGCAGTGGGATTTGTCACCTTGTCTAGTGCTGCCTAGTATGTTGACAGCAGTATTTGTTATGGATTTCATGCTGCCCATATAGGTGTCCACTATTTGCTGCCATCCCATTCAGCCACCCGATTCCCTTGCATGCTCACGTCCATACCATAGGTACAACTATCAGAACATACTACTTCATTCAGCAATTGATAGAAAGAGTGACTTCCCTTGTGGCTGTGCCAGTATTGAGGACGGTGCTGGAGGGCTGACTATTGTCAGATGCATATAGTACACTCTCTATACATGGAAAAGCACAGGTAGTGTCATCAGTTTTACTGTATGTGTGGGCCAGAGAGAGGTGTCATTCCCTGGGTCCCTACCGTGTCAGTGTATGTGCTACATATTGCCTCTTTGCCAAGACCTGGTCATACTGGGCATGCCTCCTTCTGCCTACATGGGCAAGCTTAGGTTGTTCCTCCTCTGAGTCCCACTGTGTCTGTGATGGCCATGGCAATGGTGGGAGGCTTTGTGGCCTTGCCCCGTACTGTTCCTGCTGCAGCTGTTTCAGGAGGATACTATTGTGTAACATGGCACATACTATGAACATTTGTGTCATGTAGCTGAGAGTACTGCAAGGCTCCACAAGATATGTCCAGGCAGTGGAACCATGACTTGAGCATCCCAAACACATGCTCTATTATGATTCTGGTTTGCACATGTACCTCATTATGGAGTTCTTGTTCAGTTGTGTGTGCATCCCTGATGGGTGTCATCAGCCATGGCCCCAGTGTGTAGCCAGCATCCCCCACTAGGTGGCCGTATGGGATGTCCCCACTGTCAAATGACTGCTACAGCTGTGTCATATGCCAGATGTGGGAGTCGTGATAGCTTCCAGTGCTGCCAGCACACACATTCAAGATAATTGCACATGACCTGGCAGTTGATGGAAGGGAAACCCTTGTGGTTTATGTATACCCTACCCCGCTCCCCAGGTGGTGCTTTGATGTGTATGTGTGTGCAGTGTATAGCACCCACTACCTCAGGATATTCTGCTATTTGGTGGAAGAGATGCATATTGCTGGTCAGCACCTCTCGGGTGTTGAGGAAATATATGTGCTCATCGGCATGTGCTGACATGGCATCCAGGAACTGGTGGAGTACCCTAGATGCTGATGCCTGTGAGATCCCAATGATATCCCCAGTTGCCCTTTAGAAAGTACCTGTGGCTAGTATGCTTAAGCCTACACATATCTTGGTATCCACTGGGATGGGTTCCCCTCTGTTGGTTCTGTGTGTGAGGCGTGTCCAGCACAGCTCAACAATTTGATGTAGAATGTCCCTGTCTACCCTATAGTGCTCCATTATCTCCAGCTCATGTAGTCCCTTGTAGGTTACCCTGGGTCTGTACACTCTTCTCCTTCTCCTCACTGTAGGTTGGTCATCAGCATTTACATCCTCACCACTGTCAGCCTCTTACACATAATGATGTATGAGAGTGACAGCAGTCCCTAACATTTTGTTAGTTTTGTCAAGTAAAATTTCCCCATATGTGTACACCCGTGGTGTAGAGTTTGTGGGACAAAACAGACTGGAAGGTGTTTGCATATTTTATAGTAGTGTGCTAGGCTGTTTCATGTCTAATTGGCTGATTCTGATACATTTCAACTGCAAGCTATGCTAGTTCTCTTTCATTGCCTTCCTACTGCTGTTTTCCCTTCCCATTTCCTTCCAGTTTAAGCCCTAAGCTATGGCACGCATACCCAGTGCTCAGATGTGAACAGGGGGTCAAAGGTGGAAAGATCTGAGATGGGTACTAGTAGCTTGTGTTTATACAGAGGCTGTAAAGAAGCTTCACTACTTCAGGACTGAGCGAGTGCAAGTAAGGGGAAGTTTGAAGCTGGAATACCTTGCAAAGGGTTAAATCTGTTCGGTGACAGTGTGTGACTCACAAACAAGCTCAGCCCTGTGCAAACACAAGATTTAAATACCAGAAAAGATAGAAGAATCTAGAAGCTCAGATTACTACCCACTCCTGCTGCCCTCTGCACTTTCAACCAATCACTCATGCTAGAGATGGTCAGCCAGACCTGTTACTCTCACTAGTAGAGAAGGCAGGCCCCTATCCACACAAGATGGCTGCCAGGAAACTCAGAGGCCTAGATGCAGCACATTTTTATCCAGACTATGCTGCTTAACTAGAACAAATAAACCTCCCAGAAAATGCACAGAAAAGCACAGACAGAGCACTTGCAAACCAAAAATGCAACTCTCATTATGAAAAAAAGCAGTTTAAAGTTAAGTAATTCAGTAAAAATACAGTTACACTAATGAAACACTACTTAGCAAGGAAAATACAGTTAAAACGGTATAAAACAGTGCAAAATATAATGAAACAGTAAAAAAAGCTTTATAACAGTGCGAAATGTAGTTGATTAGCTGTATAGCACAACTATAAACATTAGGAAGTGCAAGTCAATGAAATAAATGTAAAAATACACTTATTCTGCTCTTGGAGCATCAGGGAATTTCTGCTATGTCACAGTGATGAATCACCACTCCTCAACCTGGTGAAAACGGCAGCAGTATATTCAGATTATGTGGGTTCAATGCCCACAACTAATCTGAGATTCATATTCAACAATTATAACTTATACATTTGAAATGCAGCAATATTGGCTTTAATGCCATGTTGTTAACTTACTCTGTGATATCTTTGAAAGCATCAAGGGAATATGTGCATATTCCAAAGATTACTTGTAACAATTTGCAATCATTTTTGGGAGTCTGGAAGCTCTAAAATTAGGATAATAAATGGCTATTTATTGTAATAAAGAATGAATGTGTCATATTGTGATTCTTCTAATCAGCTCTTTTCTTTTTTGCCTAACCCCAAGGCTTATCTCTCTCTTTCTCTTTTTTTTATTTATGCTTTTTTGGGGGGGAGGGGTACCTGGAATTGCACCATTCTGATGTCATACCTTTTTGACAACTAAACAAATGCATTTCAGCAAAGGGGGATGGGTTAACCTCTCTATCTCAGCATGTCAACCCTTCACTGGCTGCCATACAAAAGCCCAGCACCTCTGTGACACAATCTGTCAGTATTGCCTCCACAACCCCTGCCCTACCTGGTCCATCCATGTCTGATAGTGCCCAGGATGGTAGTGCAGTGGTACCCTCAGGGAATACTAGTGGAGGTGGTGATTATGTCACCCACCAGGAGCTGCCAGGGATGGTGCATGATCTGATACACTGTAGTCTTGGTGACTGCATCATCTGAGTTGTGAAGATATTCTTAAAAATAAAAAAGACTCCCATGTCAAGCAGTCTCATAGGCAACTGAGGAATGGGACAGTCATGAGTACTGAGGGCGAGGACTAGATTTTCACTGTTCCCACACTTGACAGGCATGTGCCTTTGATTTCCCTAATCATGGTGTCCTTTTTTATGTCCATTAACATCCCTGTGTCTGTCTTGTATGTCCTGTTTGTCTGCACCTGCTTCCTAACCTACCCTACTTACCTGACCCTTACATTCATCCTTTCCTTCCCTAACATTCCTCTCTTTTTGAACGAAAAAAAATGGGCACCCAGTCCCACAAAAATGTTTGTTCCATACATAGCTCTCCATTTCATATGTGTATCTTCTCAGCAAACTTGATTTAGTCCAATTGATTATACAACATCATTGCATTGCTGTCACCCTTCCGTGTTGTGGTGATAGTCCAAATTCATCAGATTTTGTCTACCTGTGTACATTACTGTGGTGAAGAAGTGGATACATATGGTTGTCTGCCAATCCCCCATGCAAATCCATGTATTGCTACCCCTTTGTTCTTCCCTCTGCTTGTTTTCACATTTCACCACTTTCCTGTCAGCCCATTTTCACACATTGAATCTTGTCAACAAATACAGTCATACACAACACACATGGCCAGAAATAGCCCATAAAGAAGGCCTTCACTTTTTGTCCTCTCCATTTGTGAGGAGTTTGAAATTGTGCACCAATGTCAACAGGAGGTGAATGGCTGTTCATGCCTATGGCAAAACCCAGTGAGTTTTTGCAATCATCCTCACTATTCTGGATATAGCCATGCAATACTGCTTAAATTCACTGCACTACAGGAACATAGTTAAAGCTGAGTAAATGCAGTACTTTGAAACAGTTACTCTGACAGTTTTTAGGTTGATGGATGTAACAAAGTGCAATTTCCTATGTGGACTGTTGACATAAATCACTTGACTGATAATATTTGTTTGCCCATAGTATCAATGGTTTGATTCCAGATGTATCTTGCATCATTTCCTGGTGTGATGTTATGTGTCTATGATATTTTTAATCGCTCACATCTTAACATTTGCTACAGTTATGAGTTCTCATGGAGATGTATTGAATACTGGCCAAAAAAGAGTATTTGAAGTGTTATCAATACACACAACTATAAGATATTTATCCAACATTGCTCTGCTTGTCATAATCCTGCTTTTCCTCTCCTAACCCTTCTTTATCCCTGTATCAGTCACTTCATGCTACAGAGCATGGAAGGTTAATATTGAGAACACACCAAAGACATACCCATGAAGTTCCATTACACCAAACACTGCTATATGCATGTCCATATCTCCTTATATTCACCCCTTCTCTCCCACCCCTCTTTATGTGCATGTATCTATTAGGCTGATGGATGTAAAGGTCATCTCATGGTTTCTGCATACTGACATGACTCTGCTGATGGAAAAAAAACAACATGTTACCGGCATTCTAAAAGTTATCAGTGATCCTGTAGTGTGCAAGGTTTCAGTGTGTCATGTCCAGGTGATGACCAGATGTATAAATGTACATTTGTATCTTGTCAAGGCTTATAACCCAGCAGTAGGGGATGGTCTTAAGGGCTGTTTTTAGAGATCACTTTCCTGTGTATTTTTTGCCTTTCCACCTGTCTACCCTTTCTCCTACAAAAATAGGATACATGTGCTTATCAAGTAAACTATAAGGTGGGCCACATTAGATGTAACTGTTAAAAATCAATTCTGAAATGGCACAATTATATTACAGATGTCCCATATCTTCTTCAAACAGATTTATATGGCTGTATTAATTATTATCATTCTATATCTCCTCTATCTTTATCTCATGCAATTCATGTTAAAGAGCAGGACATATTCTGATTGAGAAGACACATCATACCAACATACCATTAGGATGTTCAGGAATGTGCCAGGACAATACCCCCTATGTTCTCTATAGCCCTTTGTATGTCATCACCTCCTCTGTCTCATCAGAATATACTGCAGCATCTTTAGTAAGATGATAGATGAAATGTTCATCTAATATGGTTTGAAAAGTGTCCTTATTGTGAAGAAGCATACTGCATACACATTTTTAGGATATCCAGCCCCACACAGTTATGATATCTGCTGAGTCATACAGATCATTTCAAAGATGTACCACCCATTGTCATTTGTAGAAAGCTGTACATACAATTAATTTGTGATTTGCAGTGAGGCCTGCAAAATAGCTACTAGTTGTAAAAGGATATTGGGATAGGCACTGCTGATACAATTTGGGGAAGTCACATGCTTTATTGCAGTCATTGATAGTCACACTTGCAGTCCTGATCCCATTTACTTAGCTAATGACAGCCTGACTTCACTTGTAAAAAAAAAAAAAACATGATCATCTGGATTTGATCTCTGGCCCAACCATGCTTTGACCACACTCTCACTATTCTTACATCCTGTGCCACAAAAAAAGCTAGACAGTTAGTTTATTTTCAACACTCAGTAATGCAGAGTGCTGATGGCCATGTATTGACACTGATCCTGTTTGTGCAAAGGAAGGTGTATTACATTACATTTTTCATTGTTTTCCTTATGCAGAGAACTGTGTTTTCTCTGTGTTTAATGTCACACAAATGGGAAATGCAAGGCTAACAGTTATTTATGTAGTAAAACTTTGGCCCTAACACTCCAAAGACAGACTAAAGCATGCACATCATAGAAGCTGCCAACAACTTCTCACATAGCTTATCTTGCAAGCCTGACAAATGAAACATTAACAACAAGCACATGTATTTTGCAGTTAACCCCAATTTGGTCAGTTAATGTATGTCCCTATTTGTGCATAGTTTGGCAATGAGTGCCAGTGAACCCTGCTACTTCACAAGTCCAAGTTGAATTCCTGAAATTCAAATCACCCATGTGCTAATACTTTGCTATCATCCTTGCAAATCAACTTCTCAGGGATGGCCTTTATGAAGAGGTGTATGGCATGTCTAACTCTGGCTTTGGGTTGTAATCCTCCATTACATGGAAATGCATTCAAGAACACACAAGAGGATGGCAGAAACATGTGTACTTGACTGAATGCATACTTTCTGATCAGTATGCATGGCCTGCAGGAATGCACTTGCAAATGATATATCAGTACTTAGGCTGTTGTCAAAGAGACTGCAGAATTACATAGCCTAACTGCATTGTTACATTTCGTATGGGTTTATAGTGATAGTATACATTGGTCATATATGATCATATCCCATTGATATTGTCAGTTTCTTGTATTAATTTGGACATACTTTCATCTGAACATGAAGACACATAACTCCATCATTGCATTACTGGTGTTTTCCAAGTGTGTTTGTGTGTGTGTGTGTGTGTGTGTGTGTGTGTGTGTGTGTGTGTGTGTGTGTGTGTGTGTGTGTGTGTGTGTGCATGTGCAGACTTGTCTCATCTACACATCTTGAGAAACATTTTCATGTCGGTCTCACTTCTCTAATATGCATTCATGACAGCTTATTTGACCTAGGTTGCCAGGATGTATTTATAATTACTTTTGCAAATTGCAATCACACAGTCATATCAAAAACCCTGGCTGTGCACCCATGTCTCATAATGGTATATGTTACCTGTGACACTATAATGATGCCATCCTCTATAAAGTACACTATGGTACACTATGACACTGTTAAAGGCAGACTTCTGAGGTGGTGCTAACTGTGTTTTGTAGTTTGTGTAATTAGATAGGTAGGAGTTCTAATCTCACAGCAATCAACTTGTGTATGTATGTGTGCCTATTCATGGCAATATACATCTTTCTACTGCTGTCTTCCTTCTAATAGCAGTCTGGAGACAATGTTACACCACAATGTGAGTCCACAGCTTTATCAGATAATCCTCCCAAAGTCCTATTCTCAGCATAGACTGATAATGGCATCATCTATGAAGAGTAATGTGAGATTGCTTAAGTCAGAGTTCTGCAATGGTGCTAGTCTTATGTTGTATGGAGTCCAGCTTCTGTACATGAAGAGGTATGGTGTTTGAATCTAGCTTTCCTCAACTGGTGTGAGGGTTGGTGGCATATTATGGTCACTGTATGATGTGTTCTTGTTTGACTCTCATTCAGGAGAACCTTTTCCATAGCCTCCTGAATCCAACATCACTTTTTTCCCTCTGCCAACATAACATCCTTTCTACAGAACACTGACAATATCATCATCTCAAAGATTCATACACACGCTATGAAGCAGAGCCACTCTGTGACTCTCTACAAATCATCTGCAGACCACTGGGTGTGTGATTGCTAATTTACTCATGAGGTGGTGCCCATGTTCCCTATGGACAGAGGCAGTCTGTGATAAAATTAAACATGTATACACATGCGCTAATTTCTTTCCTCACCTAGATGTAGTGATTTGAGTTAAATGGAATAATAATGGCTAGGCTTGTATGGGGTCTTGGCCATCAGCCTAGTAATCTCCTACATGCTGATGTTGTCACCCACATGTGCTATGTTAAGGTGTGGATGTACTGCAGACCAACAACAATGTATTCCGATCTGGGATTTGAGAGACTGTATTGATGGCTGCTGCTGCTGCCACTTGGTTACATGTTCCTTCCATAACAGCTGTACTAATACATCATCTGAGGACTGTTGACATGGAATGGTGCTATGTATATTGTTGCCTTACTAAGGCACGTGTTCTGATAGTGGAGTATTTCCATATTCTAAACAGTTCTCATTCAACCATCACAGTGACTACTACAGTTTGACACAGGTGTGCATGTGTATATCTAGTATGTGGAAATATTATCTGACATACAGCAATATTAAGTCATAGTGATTACATGGACACATACTCCTAGAAACATCAACATGTAATGTTGTCATAAACACAAAAGTATGATATTCTGAGATTCACTTATACCATTGGCAAATTCATTGTATGCACTATTGTGCTGCTATTTACAAGGACTATAACATTTGTTCCCCAGCAGCATTGTGTTACTGTCAGCATTTGTGTCATTAACTTTTCTTCTTAAACTGCATCCACTCCAGTTGCAACATGCCCATATATGGTATCAGGCTTCACCCACACATTTCCACTGATAAACATATAGGCATACAATATGAAGTATGACTGATGTAATGACTTGAAATAAGTAGAGTTGTATGACTGTGTGAATCATACCCAAGGTTTTTTTGGAGGTGATGTACATCACGAAGTCCAATTGTAGCACAGGTACAGCTATAGTCTGACTGCACTGCATCATGGATGTACCACTACATCACATCAGTATCACCATTTGATTGTTTGCATGAGCACATATGGATGTATGTTAGGATTTCATGGCAGTATAACACTTTCAGTGGTAATGTCAGGGAGACAGTGATTGTGTGGCACATATGTTGAGGTTTGACGTGCATACAGAGTGTACGCCATTTATTGTCTATATGTGTGCAATATTACAGTGACAGCTTCCTTGATCATTGACACTTGACTTTGCACTGCTGTAGCTTCTGTGCACATGAGCATAGCTGATACATTGTCATCAGTCTCACATACTGGTGTACCATTCATTTTCATGGATCACTTCTTTATTCACATGTCAATTGCAGATGCTTCAGACAATGTCCATTGCATGTGGTAGATGCATGTAATACCCAGCTGTGTGTAGGGAATCCACTCATGATAGTGTGGTATTTGTATATGTTGTTGTCTGTATGACTAATACCTACTTCAAGAAGGGATACTTTAGTCAAGTGTATCACATTTGGCACAGTGAGCTCCCACATCTGGTAGGCCGTACAAAACTATTCTTTGTGGGATGCATCCCATTAGGACTTGACAATGCAGAATTCCCTTCAAGATACATGAGTAATATAGCTTTCTGTGTTGTACACAGTAAACACACAGCTCAGTGACAACATTGATGGCATGGGTTTGATTCATGCATGGGGGTTTGTGGTTTATGTGTCACATAAAACTCTCAACTCCACAGGATTGCCCCTGGTTTCAGATCCAGGTTTAACACTGTCCATATTAACCTCTCCAAAAAACTGGTCACTTTTGGGGAAGTGGTGGTGAATTCCTCCTATAAAATACTGACAATAATTACAGTTGTACACATCCGTTACTGCAGAACATGTACAAAAAAGTTACAATCACATATTCTGTCATTACCACATTGTAATATGTGTCCATGATTGTGCCTGTTTATACGTTTACTAACTTCAGTGTTGGCACAACTTTGAAGAAAAGAAGAAAAAAACATTTTGTTATTGTGTTCTTAGTTGAGAGATATTATCAAATAAACTGGTGAATTTGAAGGAATGGGAAACTGAAGCTTGCCGCTTTAACTGAAATCTCTTAATCCAAAATAGTCTTGTACCCCTTGAGATCACCAGTAGTATACACCCAGCTTTAAACCCCCAGTTAAACCACATACTACCTCACTAATGTAAGAAAATTTATGCCTGGTTTTATGGATGGTCAGTTCTCCTACCCACCCTAATTTTAGACCTATAGTGGCTGGTGGTGGTTGGCTGACTGAGCCAATTTCTATCTATTTGGATAAACAATTGTGAATTATCTTAAATGACTGCCCTACAGTGCTTAAAGATACTGAGCATTTTTTAAGAGATTTGTATGGGGTGACTTCTAATCATGATCAGGATGTGTTTGTTATTTTGTCACTTTAGACATTGTCTCACTGTTGACCTTTATACCCAATCTGGATGGGATTAGGATGGTGAAGGCTTGATTACTCAAGCATGGCAGATTTGAAGCAGGGCAAGTAGATTTACTTTGCCTTTTGTTGGAATTAGCCCTGGAACATAACATCTTCATATTCAAAGACACTTGCTACTGGCAAAAAGCAGGGGTTGAGATGGACACTAGCTGTGCCAATTCCTGTGCTAACCTGGTTATGATAGAGTGGGAACATCATCATATTCTTGGCACTAATTATCCGCATATTGGGTTATATCAATGGTTTGTTGATGATCTCGTCAATGGGTGGAAGGGGGATGAAGGAAGCCTTGAGTTATTTGTTCAGTATTTGAATAGCAGTAGTGGTGTCTCAAGTTTACCATGAATATGTCTAGAATTAGGGTTGATTTTTTGGATGTAACAGTAATCAAAAAGGGTGCTAAACTCTCTACCCAGATGCATAGGAAGGAGTGCTATCGACCAGCTTATCTGCACAGGGAAAGCATGCATCCCCAACACATTTTTAACAATATTGTGATGGGGCAAATAATGAGGACATCACATCTATCCTGTGAGCAAGAAGATTTTATTAATCGTTTGCACAACCTGAGGAGTGAGTTTATTGAGAGGTGGTATAGCCAAATGGAAATAGATCAGGTTTACCAAGTGGTACTTCAAAAGAGAGATGGCAAGGTAAGACTTTACTTCTCTGGCCATAATGGGGAGAGAAGAAGATCTGAGTGCAAGAAAGAAGTCCCAGTTATTTTGTCTTATACACAGGATGGGAGCAGGATGAGGGATGTGATCCACAATAACTGGCAAATTCTTCATGTAGATCACAGGATAAGTGGGATGGTGGGTAAAAAACCAAGATTCATATACAAGAAAAGAAAAACATTGAAGCAATACTCTGCTATCCCAGAATACATGGCACTTTTAATGAAAGTTCATTGGGCACCCACAAATGTGAGGCATGTGCCTTTTGTGAGGTTATTGATGAATCCAGGTACTTTAAGCATCCTGACTCTGGTTACTTGTGGCAACTCAGAGCAGTAGCAGACTGTAACACTAAAAATGTTATATATGTGGCACACTGCCGAGTATGCTTTAAATTTTATGTGGGCAAAATTAATCGTCACCTTAGGGAACGGGTGAGGGATCATGTATATTGTACCAGTAAAGAGCACAAAAATGATGACATAGGTGCCTTGAACATAGGTTCAACTGCTTTATTTCACCAGAAAAACAAAACAATGACCACATATATCACAAACGTTTAGCGCTTTCATCAAATAGATATTGACTTCCTCAGAACCAATGTCTATTTGATGAAAGTGCTAAACGTTTGTGATATATGTAGTCGGTTTATTGTTTTTCTGGTGAAATAAAGCATTTGAACTTATGTTCAAGGGATGTCTGTCATCATTTTGGTACTGTTTTATGGGTTACTAGTGTTGTTTTGCAGCACCTATCACTGCTATTTTGTATTTGTACCAGGAAAGGCCACGGTTATAGTGCTTTAGCCAAACACACCATGCAAGCAGGGAATGAGCATACTTTTTTATTCAACGTTTTGCATGTACTTGCTAACCATGACAGGTTGTGGGATTTTATTAATAGGACAAAAAATGTAGAGTTACAGTGGATTTTGAGACTTGAGGCGCATAGGGGACATGGATTAAATGACTACATCCCCTTGAAATCTGTGCTAAGGTCAAGAAAGCTGAAGTGAATGTTTATTTATTGTTATATGAAAGTTTTTAGTAGTATTGCTTTAATTTTGGGTAGGTTGCCTTTTTGATTAATTGGATAAGTGTGAATTTATGCTGATAGGATGATTAATTATATTTGATTGTATAAATGGTGAATATGTGAAGCAATTTGGTGTCTGAAGAAACAATGTGGATCATTGTGAAAGTGCTTACCTACTAATAAATTACAACTTGTTTTTATCTACTGTGTGCTACGTTTCTGCCAGAGTCTTCCATTCTACATTTTGGTGTTCATTCCTCCTATAAAATACTGACAATAATTACAGTTGTACACATCTGTTACTGCAGAACATGTACAAAAAGTTACAATCACATATCCTGTCATTACCACATTGTAATATGTGTCCATGATTGTGCCTGTTTCTTTCTGCATTTGTCCAGGACTCTGTTGCTATGTGTTCCTGAGTGGTTGAGAGCTATGGTGACATGTCCGTCATATTCAAGCAAGTCATTTTTCTGATCTTCAGAGTATGCACATACCCCATGCTGTATATACCACCCTTGCTAAGTGTCCTATCCAGTGAGCATATCAGTGATGTTTATATCACAACCACTCACCTCCATTGACGTGTAATCTGGTGTGGCCATCATATATATATATATATACTATCATGTGTATTTATATTATAGTAAACTTGCTGAAAAGGTGTAAACAGCTGTATGTACTATGCTATCTGCATACGTGCATAATGTCATGCTACTGACTTGTGTTGGAAGTGTACATACCACTTTAACTGAAATCTCCTACTCCATAATACTCTTGTACCTCTTCAGATTCCCAATAGTATACACCCAGCATTAAGACCCCAGTTAAACCACATCCTTCCTCATTAATGTAAGCAAATTTACACCTAGTATTATGGATGGTCAGTTCTCCTCTGTTTCTCCTACCAGCCTGATTGATATGGGTATCCTGAGGCAGTGTAGCAATTGCCTCATGTTCACTGACAACCACTACTCCTAAACCACTGAAGCTCAATTTGTGAGAGATGCATATACACTAAGAATTTGAAATCCTTTTCTCTCATTCACAGAACAGTGAAACTGAACAGGTTGTCAGTCCACATACTACACCGCCTACACAACTCATGTTCTCAAAGCGTAAACCATCACCCGTGGAGGTACTCACCAGATGTTTGCCTAAACACCGGAGACCTCTGAAACATAAACATGCTACACTTAATACAGCACTTACAGCACTCAATACACATAAAACCACAAGCACAAGTGTCTCACCAAATAAGCCCTTAAGGCACATCTAAACTAAAGTTTTGGTCATACGTGACTCTATAGTCAGACATACAGATGTCCCATTCATCAGGCTGGACAAGGAGAAAGTTACAGTTAGATGTCTGTCAGGTGGCAGAATTTGCCAGATCACATGTGCACTCAAGTCTCTCCACAAGTACCATTATGACTCTGTCATAGTTCATGTTGGTGTGAATGACTTGAAATGTACCTCACTGGACTATATAAAGAGAGACATGACTAAGTTCTCTGAATATGTTTCTCCAGCAGGTATGTCCCTAGTCTTGAGCGGCATACTATCCTCACCTTAGATCATACCACAATGTAAACAAAAAATTATTGACTTCAATAAATGGCTTAGTTTCTGGTGTCATTCTAATGGGATCCAGTACCTGCCAGCCTGGGATGACATGGCAGATAGACCATGCTGCTTTGCCAGAGGTGGTCTTCATTTGGCACCTCTTGGATTTCAGTTACGGGCTAAGGCACTTGCCTCCTCTGTAGTGCTTTTTGTAGGCAATGTCACAACAACCAAATTCTCAACGTAAAAATATCTTCAATAAGCAACCTCAAGGTTATGCTGCTAAATGCTAGGAGAATAAACCTAAAACTATATTCGCTGAAAGCAGCCCTCACTTTACAAGATGCTGACATCTGTGCAAACACAGAGACTTGGTTTAAGGCCACGGAAAGTACCCCAGTCATACGGGGTTATAATGCCTTCCACACATTCAGACCACAAACTGAAAGTGAAAGAACTAAAGGAGGTGGAGTATCAATATTCATCAAAGATAAACACACCTCTAGATTGGTTAAACAAAACGATTCCCTTGAACTAATCCAGGTCCAATTGTCTGTAGGTAAAATCCCTCTCCAAGTTATTGCCAGTTATAGGATCTCTTCCATGAACTAGGATACCCACACTGCATACTTGGATCTACTTGACTCACTCAAGATACAACAAAACACTCTGGTTTTAGGTGACTTTAGCTACCCATCCATAGACTGGGTAAATTTCTACATGTACTGACAAACTTGCCCAAAGGTTCTTGGGCATCATCAACTCCAATGCCCTGGACCAGTTGGTTGATACCCCCAGAAGGGGCCCAAACATTTTGGATCTGGTGATCAGTAACATGGGTGATCATTGCGCCACCCCATGTTTGTGACCCTCCCTAGTGAGGTCTGATCATAAATCAGTCTCATTAAAATCAACAATAACATCTGACCCCCCCATTAGCAGCAACTAGACTAAAAAACTTCTTCCAAGCCAATTACCACCTAATATGTGACAATATTAATAGCTGCATAGCCTCTGCCCTCACTGATAGGATAGACACCTATACTAGGATTTACATCAATGCCTTGTATAAGCATATATACAAGTGTATTGACTCAGCCATACCTGATAGAATGAAAACAATATCCTCAAAAAAGATCAAGCCTGCCTGATGGACATCCACCATTAACAGGTTATACAATAAGAGAAAAAAATTGCTTTCTCAGAGCAGGAAGGAACGGTCTCTGAATTGGAAGCATTCCCTGTTTGGCTTAAACAATCAAATAAGACACCTCATAAGGCATTCTAAAGCTAACTATGACTCCAAATTAATGTCATATGTTAAGGATAACCATAAAGCCTTCTTTAGCTGCATCAGAAACCTTAAAGGAAAAACACAGATTTGTGCAGAACTGGTTGTTAATGGCACCACACATACTGAACCCACAGAAATATCCAACCTGTTAGCTGGCAGGTTCAGTGAAAACTTCTCCTCTTCTCCCCCTGCCCCCACCACAAATCCCACCAAATATCCCTACCATCTACCCTCCACCTAGTATCTCCAAGGAGCAGGTCATAAACACTCTCTCCAAAGTCAAAAACGCAGCCTCTATGGGACCTGATACTATCCCAGACTGCATTCTAAATGGATTAAAACAGGAACTAACTGCACCACTGGGTACTATTTTTAACTACAGACTAAGCACTGGTTTTGTACCTGTTGGATAGCAACCATCATCCCATCACATAAAGGAGGCACCTACATAGACCCTGGACTATAGATCCATAAGCCTGGCCAGCCCAATCTGCAAGGCTATGGAAAGAATATTCATAGACTTTATCAACAAAGATATAGGAGACCTCCAAATGCTTGACTTGACCCAATTTGTCTTTGTTAAAAGGAGATCCTGCATCTTGAACTTGGTGGACTTCTTTGAGTCAGGCAACAAAGCCCTAAATGAAGGCAAATCCAGGCTTCATTGATTAATCCACCCAGCTGGAGATCAACACATATATTGTCAGGTGGGCTGCAAACTGGTTCATGGATAGAATGCACACAGTTAAAATTGGTGACTCTACCTCCACCAACAGACCTGTAACCAGTGGTGTTCCACAGTGATATGTGCTGGGGCCCTTATTGTTTTGAATCTACTTCTCAGATGTACAAGCTAAAACAAAAGGCCTATGGCTGACAAAGTTACTGATGACAGTAAACTAGGTGCAGTCATTGAGTCCCCAAATAGTGTCAACATCCTACAAGATGAACTTACACAGACAAACAACTGGTGCCAAAGTCATGGGCTAAAACTCAATGCAAAAAAACTGCATTATCATTCCCTTCAGCAAGGGGTACATCCCTGCAGATTACCACATTAATAACAAAAGCCTAAGCATGCAATCAGTGGTGACAGATTTGGGCACACAGGTTGACAGCAATCTTTCCTTTGACCACCACATCTCCACAGTAGTAAGAAAGGCTTTCTACATTGCTCACCTCACAAGTAAGGGCATTGCATCCAGAAGAAAAGAGGTTATAACCCCCATGTACTCCTCACTCATCAGGCCCATAATAGAGTACAATACTACCTTTGGTATGTACCTTACCAGGCAGCTGCAGCAACTGGAAAGACCTCAAAGGTTTCTTACAAAGAAAATTCAGGGTTTCAGCATATGTCATAAGTTGACAGACTGAAATCACTGTCACTATCCTCTGTGCCTTATAGACTACTCAGAGGGGTCCTCATCTTTGTATATAAAGCAATCCCAGATCCTGCTCTAATGGAAATGCTGTGCATTCGTAAATCAAATGGCATAAGATACACTTGCTCTAGGGAACCTACTATGTGATGTTAACAGGACTTGCTGGAGAGAAAGTTGCGTCTTACGGAGGTTAACTCTTATCTGGAGCAAACTTCCAATTCAGGTGATGTAGAGCCCCCTCGTTACCCTATTTAAGCATAATTTGGAAAACTGGATGGGAAACCACAAATTCACCCAGGGAGTTTTACCTGTATCCCTCTTGGACATGGGCAGTAGTTAACTTAGTTCATCTTAATAACTTCATATTCATGGAACCAGGGGTTGTACTTGGCTAGGCTTGTAAGGGCCCTAGAGCCGTTGGTCTAGTAACCTGCTCTGATCCTATGAACTATATACAAGGAACAACACTGAGACAACTACATGCAACAATACTCTTCTAAAAATATTTCCAGAATTGGAATGTCAACTAATGGTATACTTACATGAACCAGTAATATAAATCCGCTGTTTCCAGTATATTGAAGCCAACATAAGCCATGTAACAAATAAATTATGCTGATTAGAGAAGATACTGTAAAATGACTGGATGGGATTGGAAGAGCTTTCTTCAATATAACATGGATTACAATATCAGATGAAATTCCTAAGTATAAGTGTTCTATTAAAATAAAATTACCTAATATGAAATGATCTGCTTTATCATCAAGAGAAAATAAACATGGGGATCAGAAGCAAAAAGGAAGGGAACATTAGAAAATGTAGTAATTGTGAGTAAGAGACAGAGAAAAAAGAGTGGGGACTGTTGGAATAAAAAATAAAGGAGTTGAGGAAGAAAATAAAGATAAGAAAGAGTTTCCTTTTCAGACTGTGATTACAGAAGACTGTACTGGATGACTTGACAAAGTTCTAGCGAGCCTTTATTCAGTGAGTTTAATATAAAGGTTAAAATGTTTTAGTAAGAACTTATAATTAGTAATGACTTCTCTGAACTGGCTAAGATTGCCTGCATAGTATTTTTTATGAACATCTATAAACTTACAGTATAACACAGTATTTACCATGCAGAATTACAGTTAATAAAACAACCAAAACAATTATGTTTTGCAGGGGGCAGGCTATTTATATATACTAACACTGAGATTGCACAATGCTAGGGAAAGGACTTATTCCACAAACTGGAGAAATGTGCGCTATCATGTATAAATATATATATATATATATATATATATGTGTGTGTGTGTGTGTGTGTGTGTGTGTGTGTGTGTGTGTGTGTGTGTGTGTGTGTGTGTGTGTATGTATGCATTTATGTATATATATATATTTATATATATATATATATACATATATATATATATATATATATATATATATATATATATATATATATATATATATATGGGTCTACTTTGACCCATCAAAATTACATTTCAACAAAATGTAATCAGGCAAACTCTTTTTTCGCAAAAGTGCATTTTTTAAAAATGCACTTTCGTGAAAGACAAACTGAAAAAAAAACACACACACACACAAAAACTCACAACACTAACCATGTTTATGCAAGGGGCAAGCCCCCCCTGCACTCCCACACCCCTGCTACTTTTATATTCTCACTCTGAGATCGCACTACAGTGGGGAAAAGGGAATATTCCCTTTCCCCACTGTGCTGTGATCTAAGTAACAGCCCCCATTGCTATTCACTTAGTTGCATTTTCACAAAAGTGCATTTTTGAAAAAAAATGCAATTTCATGAAAAGGAGTTCACCTGATTACATTTTTTTTAACGTAATTTTGATGGGTCGAGGTAGACCCATATATATATATATATATATATATATATATATATATATATGTGTGTGTGTGTGTGTGTGTGTGTGTGTGTGTGTGTGTGTGTGTGTGTGTGTGTGTGTGTGTGTGTGTGTGTGTGTGTGTGTGTGTGTGTGTGTGTATGTGTATATATATATATATATATATATATATATATATATATATATATATATATATATATATATATATATATCCTCTAATGAAATATACCAAATCAGAGATTGCACATTACTGGGGAAAGAGTATTTTCCCCAATCCAAGTATTATGTCCATGTCACAAAAAAGACAAAAATCCTGTAGACCAAGTACAACAGACAGGAAAACTTTCAACTAAAACAGGAGTTAATTAATTTTAGGTTATTTGTTTGGTAGCTAGGTTTGTGAACTGCTTTACAGATTTTTATCAGTTATGACCTGCACCAAAAGCGCAGACAGATACACAGAAATACAAAATCTGATATGTGCTAGTTACAACACCAGAAATTAAAGTATACAGTAAACTGAAAAATAACATTACTCAAGTCCCACAATAGGAAAGTGAATTCTGTTTTACATGTTTTCTTGGCATTTATCTCTTAATTCAGTCTGAAAAGTATTGACAGTTTGTCAGTGTCTATGATGATGATTGCAGTGACACAAAATGTCACTTCATGTGATAGAGTTGCTGTATGTTAAACATGAAAAAACTGCAACCTAATATTCATGTGAAATCTAAAAATAGTCTTATGCATTGCAGCAGTAAGAAAACAAATCTAGGCTGAATAAAAGTAATATGCCCTGCAATTAGTCAGGACTTTTAGGCTTTCCTTGACAACACAATCAATGGCAATGGTAACATCATTACTGATAAACTATCATGCATTTAATAGAAAAAGTCTAGGAAACCAAAATAAAAATATAAATAGATTGATAATAAATAAATAGTCCCCTCTTTATGCACAGTAAAACTACAGCACATTATATTTCAGACTTGGCTTCAAACTCCTTTTTTTCATGTTAATACTTTTTAGACTATTTTTTTTTTATCAAGGTTAATATATGAATGCATGAAAGTCATAGTTTTACCAATGTGCCTTCAGATTTTAAGACATTTGAAATCATTCCTGATACAGGCAGGTGTAATTTCACTTATCTCTAAAAATATAATTTGTAAAGCCAGCTCCTTGCTATAGAGCCCTTGGTGTGAACCAGATTACCCTAGACCAATTAGCCACTCAGCTGATGGAGGATCTGGGGAGGGGTGGAATTAAAAGGGGGAACATTATGTCAGCTTACCAGTTCTGGCTTTTTTTTTTCCCTGTGATCAGGCCATTCCCAGATGATTGGCACGCCATGACTGCAATTCAGATTGCTGTTATAATTTAGCATTAGAGGGGGTGGAAGGACCAGATTTAACTGATATTATCAAATCCAGAAAAAGAAGTGAATTCCGCTAAAGAACACTCAGCAGAACAAAAAACAATGTAAATATTGGAAGAGTGTTGCACCACAGGTATTAGTATTTCATCTGAGTATTCAAAACTTGCTAAACAACCAAAATGGCAGAAAGACAGCTTCCAAACAACAGCTTCAGTAACAGGCTTTTACCATGTTGAATCCACAATATATGAAATATAGAGCTTTGCTGTTGTAAAAGTCAAGTGGCGTTGTAATTCCACAGCTTTAAAACATGTGGATGTCATAAAAACAGAAAAAACTAACATAAAAGTGAAGAATCCTTCTGTTGTAAACAATGGACAAGTGCTTTCAGCTTTTTCAAGCCTTCTTCAGATCACTGAAAGCGCTTGTCCATTGTTTACATCAGAAGGGTTCTTCACTTTTATGTTCGTTTCATATATTTCATATATCGTGGATTCAACATGTTAAAAGCCTGTTATTGAAGCTGTTGTTTTGAAGCTGGCTTTCTGCCATTTTGGTTGTTTACCTGTGGTGCAACGCTCTTACAATATTTACATTGTTAACTGATATTATGTTAGGTAGTCTGTATAATATCAGCTGCTCTGCCTAGTTATGGCATGGCAAAAAATTTCACTGCATTCATGACAGCACTGATTCCATGTCCATTTACCACCAATCTGCTCATTTGTGAATAATACCAGGACACTTGATGGAAAATCAGCAGATGATCATTTGGAAAGTATGAACTGAAGTCCAAAATAATAATGTGTTGCCCATATCCTTACTTGGATAGGAGGAAGCTTCTCTGTTCACCAGTGAGAGCGGGGAGCTTTGAGCAGCCTATCTGTCCCTGGAGGAGTGGTCTCAGCCCAGTAACTAGTTGTTTATTGGCCGTTTTGGGCTATTTCCTAGCTCTTTTAAGTCCTCTGCTTTAAAACCCGCTTTAGCGCGGCTTTGCACAATTTTGCGCATAGCGCAGCATCGGGCAGTGCCACTTAAATGGGTTTAAACTATTTCCTGCTCCACAAAGTCTGCTCTTCACTTTTTCCCTTAGAACTGCTCTAAATCTCACAAAAATCACTCTATTTTGTTTCTAAAAGCCTGACACTTGCTCATATAAGTAATCCTACAGGTAAACACTAATAAACTTAAGAACTACACCCTCTTATACTCCATTTAAGTACTTGCTTCCTATTGGTCCTTTCTGATCAGTCAATAAGTAGTTCCCTATACTTTTTAAGCATGTCCAAAGGCCAGTTTCAGGTTTACTCCCCAGTCCAGCTGGTGAATCTGGGAATCTTGAGGCAATGTTACAACTGCCTTATGTACACAGACCACCCTCTCCTCCTCCCAACAAGCTCAAACATATGTGAGAGATGCAACTATATAGCCAAACTGGAGGCCGAGCTCTCTCAACCCAATACTGGCACAGCCAGTCAGGAGGAAAAGGTTACCACACACACCACAAATCTAGTCTCACATAGACCCATTGTACCAGCAAACCAAACACATAAACACACAAAAACATACTCGGAGGCTCTAAACAAAAATCTGCCTAAGCAGCAGAGACCTCCCAATCAGACATCCAAGCAACCCCCACCATGCAACAATACCCACGTAACACATAACCCACAAAGTCAGTGTGCCACACAGTCACAGCCCTTAAGGCTAAACAACACACTGAATACACTTGTAATAGGAGACTCTATTGTCAGACACACTGACGTCCCACTCACCAGACTGAATAAGGAGAAGGTCACTGTAAGCTGCCTGTTGGGTGCCAGGATCCGCCACATAACACATGCACTCAGGTCACTCCAAAACAAATACAAATATGACTCTGTCATTGTCCATGCTGGTGTGAATGACCTGAGATGTACCTACCTGGACTACATGAAAAGAGACATAGGGGAGCTCTCTGATCATGTAGCCCAGGCTGGTATGACCCTGACCTTGAGTAGCATCTTGCCCTCACCAAGAATGATGCCACAGTATAAAGACAAAATGATAAATTTTAACAATTGGCTAAAGTATTGATGTCGTTCAAAGGGGATCCAGTGTCTGTCAGCCTGGGATGACATGCTCAACAAGCCACGTTGCTTCACGAGGGACGGTTTGCACCTGTCACCCCTAGGTTTTCGAATACTGGCAAAGGCTCTTGCCTCCCCCATAGTGCCTGTTTTAGGCAAGGCTCAAAAAACAAACCCACTTCCATAGACAACACAAAGAAAAAACTAAGGGTAATGCTGCTCAATGCCAGAAGTCTAAACCTCAAGATGCACGCACTTGAGACTCTCCTCAGTATGGAGAATATCGATATCTGTGCAGTAACAGAAACCTGGTTCAAGGCTCCCGATAGCACCCCTGCACTACCAGGTTATACTTCATGCCATGCTTTTTGTCTGCAAAACTCGGACCGAACCACAAAAGGAGGGGGAGTATCCATATACATCAAAGATACCCACACCTCCAGGTCAGTGGCACTGCACAAAACATCAGAGACCATCCATTTGCCACTAACAGTGGGAAAAACTGCCTTTCCGTTTGTAGCCTGCTACAGACCACCCTCACAAACACAGTAACCCCACTTGGCTTTCCTGAGAACACTGGAAAATATGAAGGTCCCTCCAAACACCATTATATTGGGTGACTTCAACTACCCAAACATTGATCGGGAAAACTACTCAAGCCCGAATACCCTCTCCCAATGGTTCCTAGAATTTATAAACTCAAATGCTATGGAACAACTGGTCACCACTCTCACAAGAGGGGAAAACATATTGGACCTGGTCATCACCAACATGGGGTCTCAATGTTCCACACCAGAGGTATACCCCTCATTGGTAAGATCAGACCATAAATTAATCTCACTGGACATCCATATTCCGTCCCCACCCCCAGCCAAGAAAACCACAGTGAAGAACTTCTCAAAAGCAAACTTCACACTTCTCAAAACCGAGGTGGTATCTTTCAAAGGCTCCAGGCCAGTGGAAACTACGGCCCAAAATGCAGAATCCTTTACAAAAGCATTCTATGGACACCTACAGGAGCATGCTATCCCAAATAAAACCAAGACTCACTCCTCCAAAGGCAGGAAACCTATCTGGTGGACCCCAGCCATAAGTAAGCTATATAACACAAGGAGGAAGCTACTATATGATAGAGCAAAATCCCAAAAAGGGAAGGCGTCTCTGATCAGTACTAGCAAATAACTACGATCCTTCATAAAATCATCTAAGGCAAGCTTCAAAAGAAAAATTGCACAAGACACAAAGGATAATCACAAGGCTTTCTTTAGTTATGTCAGGAACCTGGGAGGCAACTCCCAGATATGCTCTGAGTTAGTGCAAAATGACAAAAAATACACTGAACCCACAGACATTGCCAACATCCTGGCAGAAAGGTTCAGTGCTAACTTCTCCCCACCTTCCCCTCCAAAAGAGCAAATGTCTGTCCCAACAGAATGTAGCCTCCCTGTGATCACAGATGCACAGGTGAGACCTGCCCTCTCCAAAGCAAAAAGCACAGCATCAATGGGACCAGACGGTGTCCCGGGCTGCGTCTTACATGAGCTCCAAGAAGAATTAAACCCTCACTTAAATACACTGTTCAATCTCAGCCTTACTACGGAATATGTACCCAAGGAATGACGTACAGCAACACTGGTCCCGCTCCACAAAGGTGGTGCCACAACGGACCCCGGAAACTATCACCCTATAAGCCTGAACAGCCTGGTCTGCAAGGCTATGGAGCGTATTATCATGGAAATCATAAACAAGGACATTGGGAACCTTCAGACACTGGATGCTACCCAATTCGGCTTTGTTAAGGGCAGATCTTGCCTCTTGAACCTGGTCGACTTCTTTAAAACTGTTACGAAAGTCATGGATGAAGGGAAGGTTGTCCATACAGCCTACCTGGACCTCGCAAAGGCCTTCGACACAATACCCCACTCGGGCATCATAAATAAGCTCAACAGCTTAAATATCAACCCCTATGTCGCAAGATGGGTTGCTAACTGGCTCAGGGACAGAACCCACATGGTCAGAATTGCAGGTGCCATGTCAGACTCTAAAGCAGTTACAAGTGGTGCCCCACAAGGCTCAGTCCTGGGACCTCACTTGTTCGGTATATATTTCTCTGAGGTACAGGCTAACATGGTTGGACTATGGCTGACAAAGTTTGCAGATGACAGCAAACTGGGTGCCATAATCGACTCTCCGGCTGACACGAGCATCCTCCAAAAGGGTCTCACAGAGATGAATAACTGGTGCCAGAGCCATGGCCTAAAGCTAAATGCCAAAAAGTGCATTGTCATCCCCTTTGGGAAAAACAAAGTGCCCACTAGGTGGTAATCCATTAAGTACGGAAGAATTAATTAGGGACTTGGGGACCCAAGTAGATACTAATCTCTCCTTTGACAATCATGTTACCAAAGTAGTTAGAAAGACCTTCTATATAGCCCACCTTATCAAGAAAGGCTTCACATCTAGATCAAGAGAGGTCATTGTGCCCCTCTACTCATCACTTATCAGGCCCATAATTGAATACAATGCCCCATTTGGGATGTACCTTACCCGACACCTGCAGCAACTGGAAATACCCCAAAAGTACCTCACCAAGAGGATCAAGGGACTCAAACAGATGCCCTATGCAGTTTGGCTAAAGAAACTCCAGCTCTATTCAGTTGTGTACCACCTACTCAGAGGCAATCTGTGTCTGACGTATAAAGCCATGTCCAACCCAGAATTAATGGACATGCTCCACCTCAAGAAATCCAAATCCCTTAGAGCTACACGCTCCAGGCACTTGAACCTCAGCCCAGAAATAAATAGGACATGCTGGAGAGACAGATTCATATCCCAGAGGCTCCCCTCACTCTCCATGTTAGGCAGAGCCCCTCACTGACCCTATTCAAGATAAATCTTGACGAGTGGATGGGAGACTGTAAGTTTACCCCTGGGATCTCTTCTGTGTCCTTGCTAGACAGAAGTACAGTAAACTAACTTAAATATGGCTACCTTCTGTGACCTACTATAAAGAGGCACAGTCAACTAATCTAAAAGGGTGGCGAAAGCCAAACACACTCTGGCTAGGCTTATAAGTGCCCTAGGGCAGATAGCCTAGTATCAACCTATGAACCTAAGAACCAAAATGAAATGAAGTGAAATGGGCTTTAATAATATTAATGTAACATTATTAGACTAGTGCATAAATGTAGAGTGTAGCTATCTCAATATAGTTTTTGTAAAGGAATCAGTACAAACCAGCATTATTATACTCACTCAGTGCTGTTGAACTTTTATTTGGGATGCAGACCCCCCAAATCCTTAAACAGAATATGTCAGCTTTGCACCCTTTACATAATATAATCATCTATGAGGTCAGTATAACATGAGTAAAAAGGATTTCCTCTGCAACATAACTTTGGTATTTACTCAGTTGTGGCTTCTGCATGTTTATCCAACATAATGTTGTCCTCATATAGCTTTTCATTGGTATATTGTCTTATGCCCAGACTTTACTTTTTCTGTGTTTATTTTTAATTACACTGGTAATATATGGAAATGTATATATCCCTTCAGAATATCATTAGTAGTAAATGATGCTTCTTGCAAACACAAATATGTTACACCAGTTACATATGATAGCATAGCTTGTTTATCTTTTACAGTTTAATAAATGAAATTATTCTGTACTAGTTATGCATCACAACAGAGCTTATTATTTTATTAATTTATTTATTCTTTAAATTTGCAGCAGTACTCAGCATATCATTTATTCAGTTTTGTGTTAAATTTAGTTTTTTTTTTTCACTGGAATATTGTTTAAAACAAAACATTGTTAGGTATCAGTTCAGGAATGAATATTATTTTATTCTTAAACTGGCATATTTTCAACACTATGATTAAAATCTATACTGTATAGCACATGGTTTTGCACACTTCCATATACAATTTGTATTTAACTTTGCAAGAAAGCAGTGTATATATGATGGATACACTGCATACTCTACAAATAAATTCATCAATAGTAGAAATATCTGTGCAAGATAGTTTCCATTCTTCCATTAGGTAATATCATCAAACACCAGAAAACCCAGTATCACTGATATAAAAACATGCCGTGGTACTGCCACACATAAAACAATCTTCAATACATGTGTGGTAGTCTGCAGCAAGAGATGCTCAAGATGGTTTAGAAAATATCGAAATGGAAGTTTAGTACTAGAAATAAAAATGAATACTGATCTGATGGTAAAAAGACATGTGCTGTAAAGACTGATATCACCACTACAGCTGAGCAGTGGTTCAAGTAATGGTAGGTACAGAGTGGTAAATAAAGAATGAGAGTCATAATGTAGCCCTGGGTTTGATACTTGCCCATCTCTGTTTGCATTCTGGCTGACAAACACTAAACAAGAGATGGTTATAATCTACTACTGGAAATAAGCACTTGGGACTGTAGGGCTTTCCCAGCCAACAGACGAATACTAGATGAGCAAAATGATAGCCGTGTTGGAAAATTCGACTATTTTGTATTCTGTATTTATTTATTTATTTATTTATATTTTCTTTTGTTTATGGGATTTTTCCTATCAGGTTTAGTGAAAACATTTTCTTCACCTGATTTTTTTTTCATCAACCTCTGAAAATTAAGCAGTGGCAGTGGAAAGAGTCAAAAACATCATGTTCCTGGGGATGCACATCTCAGATGACCTATCCTGGTCAACTCATATTAGGCACACAGAGAAGAAAGCACAACAATGTCTGCACTTTCTATGGAGACTGAGTAAGGCAAACCTGTCTCAGTCCATCCTCAAAGCCTTCTGCAGGGGGACTATCGAGAGCATCCTTTCAAATAACATCATAGTTTGGTATGGTAACTGCAAAACATCTGACTGCAAGGCTCTCCTGCGGGTAGTGAGGACAGCGGAAAAAGTCATTGTTTCCTCGCTCCCATCCATGGATGATCTGCATGAGACTCGGTGTGTGGGAAGGGCTAGGAAGATAATCGATCCCACTCACCCTGCCCATGGCATGCACTTCGTCCTTTCCTCAGACACGTGGTATCCCAGCTTACACTGCAAAACATCAAGAGTGAGCAGGAGCTTCTTTTGCCTATCCATAAGGCAGAGGAACTTGAATGCCAGGCATGACAGTGAATAATTAGATCAATATGCTACTTGCTATGAAGTATCAGCTATAGTAATCACTCTGGCAAATTGCTTCAATAACTGGTACAGTTAGCCTGTTCTCTTATGCTATTACATCCTGAATGTGCAATAGTCAGGAGTGAGTCATCACGCCATACATATGCAATATGAACATCAGAATATATTATACTACAATTGATGAAGTGCAATATTCTAAGCAATCACAGTGTGAAGTCATAGTCTTGCAATACCTACAAGTATAATACTGTCTGTCTTCCTGTCCAGTTGTGGCAATTTATTGTGTTGTTAATGTTTTAATTATTACTGTATGTGCATTAGCCTTACTGTCATTCAAACTATGTGTTCATTGTTATGTCTTGCCAAAGCAACGTAATTTCATTCAGCTTGCACTGCTGTGTGTATCTGAGTAACAATAAAGTTTACTTCGACTTTGACTTTGATAAATATTTATAAACAGACATTCACCAATATACATACACTCACAAAGTAATATACATCAACAATCACACATAAATATGCTATTTAGATTATATTGATATCAAGTAAAGGGACTATAATAATATAAAAGATACTCATTTGTCTAGTAGATGTTGGACATTGAGCAAGTGAAGATATGTATGAGTGGGTATGTCAAATACATAACAGATTATCTGAATAGAGCTTAGAAATTCAAATAAATGAAAGTGAGGGAAAGAACTCTGCACAGCAAAAAAGGTTAATATGGTAGGTAAGAGGTGGGCTATTAAACAGGTTTAGATACAATTGTATGTCAGTCATAAGGCTTATATTAAAAGTATTGAAGGGGGTAGCAAGCAGTCTCATAGACTATGTGCATGGCAGGGAGATGCTAGTAAAACTCTTCCGATATTGGTGAAGACTAGTTGTGAGGTATACTATTCATAGTGAAGAGAAATGGTTTGATGATATGGCATACTGAAGATTCAGTGGGTATGCTTGATTAGTAACAAAGAAACAGAAAAGAGAGAGAGAGAAGAAAAAGAAAAACAATTTTAGGGTAAACTTAGCAAATAGCTGAAAAGACCCTTGTAAACTTCCTGGAAAAGGATGACTGCCACGTCTACCAAACATCACGCCCAGACAAAGGTATTTTCTTTCCGAAAAGCAGAACAGCAAGCATTAAAACATTATCCATGAAAAGTGCAACAGCAGCAATGACAACAACACATGAAGGCACGCGCGCACACACACACACACACACACACACACACACACACACACACACACACACACACGCACACACACATACACACATTCATATATATATATATATATATATATATATTTACACACACACACACAGACACACACACACACACACACACACACACACACACACACACACACACACACATACACAGACACACACACACACACACACACACACACACACGCACACACACACACACGCACACACACACACACACACACACACACGCACACACACACACATAAGAACTGAAAAGTACACCATACAACTACATTTGTTTGTAAAGCTATATATATATATATATATATATATATATATATATATATGTAGATATATAAAATCAGTCTAATTTTCTTTGAGTACATGACTACATCTTTCAGAAAAAAGGATTAATAAATATCTAAATTTTAACTAGTTCAAGTTGTCATTAATAGTCTAGATTTTCTGGGTTTACAGCATGTATACTGCTATGTACCAACAGTTTCTGAGTGATGTGTGGGAGTAGATTACAGTAACACAACAGAAATTATGTCAAGAAAGAGCAAGCAGCTTCCCCACAGCATTTTAATTACAGTGCTAATACAGATAATTATCTGATTATAGAACAACCGGTCACTCAGGAGTCAAAAGGTTTATTCCTTTTTTATCAGAAATGTATGTGTAATAAAAATACTACATTACAACCTACTTAAAACAGGTGGCTAGTAATCATGAAGCTTTGTGCCTTAAAGAGCAGATTTATTTATTCATACTAATCAATCACTCTTGTTACAATAGTTATTTATACCACACTGTCTGTCAAATTCAGCCTTTAGTCCTGCATTTTGTGGGACAATTATGACTTATGCAGTAGCACCAACGTGAAGCATGGAAACTGTGAAGTTTATATAAGAAATAAAACTAAAAATTTGCATTACAGTCTATGTGACATGGTCAGTAATAAATCCCAGAAAGCATTAGACAGCCACCATAGAAAGTCAGAACATCATCTAAAAGCTATATCGTACAGAACAAGGAATAGAAAAACAATAAATAAACTCTGACTAACAAATTAGGAAGCTGAGAAATGTGGAGAGAAGCATATTCATCCTAAAAATACATTGTCTGCACTTAAAAATACTACTAATATTGGACTTTTCTAGGCAAAGCATTATGCATTGATCTTGTCAATCTTAAGCTATGAAACAGATTACTGCAGAACTCGCTATGAGTTTCGACAGCAGCCTGATCCATAACTTTCACATAAACCAGAAACTATTTATTGTCATTGCAGCCCAGATGATAGCCTGACAGTTCAGAGGGAGTTTTGCTGCCATTTATTTTCAAATCAATACTCAATTACTATGAGGAAGATTCACTCTCAGACCGATTTTCAACATGAAATTATGGACTAGAGCAATAACACTTAGTCAAGGTAAGCTACTGTCCATTAACTCATGATACTACCAAAAAGCATCTAGATACTTTATTAAAGATCACCATTTTTTTTTGCTTTTAATTAATCATTGAGAAAAGGGCCTTTCACAATGTGACTGATGACCAGAGAAAACAATTTTCTCTTAACTGCCTTTTAATTTCAACTCTGGAAGAGCTCATTGACTGAATCTCACAACAACCCATCAATGTTAGTTTTTAATGTGCTTGCTCCTTTGTTATTGAGAAGAATGAAGAACCAATGATGCTTTGTACTCCTCTTCATAACTCAAGTAATTGATTCAGTAAATGCTGCACATTTGCTAGTGGATAAAAGTCCTGTCAATGTGGATTGTCAGTACTATATGAATTACCCCATTAACAGAAAATAAGGCTATTTATGATTTCAAAAAGTACAAATATGCAGCTTTAAGGTTAACTATTTGGGGAAAAGTGCACTATTTCCACTAGTAACATGATCTATGCTTCTTTGAGTTTTAAGAGCCCAGGGCACAAAATAAAATAATATTGTCAATGCTACAGTGAACACTGCCTGCAACATCAAACCTTAGTTACTAAAATCAATCTTTTTAGCCCTTTAACTGGCATAAAGATGAGCTGGAGTCATCAGACTGGAACAATGCCAGCTTTAGATAATGAATGCCTCACTATTCAAATTAACACTATGGCAAAGCACACGTGGCATTCACTGTTAGCAAAACTGAGTAATGAGCATGATTTTTATTTGCTGATATTGGATTAATGTCAAACTAGGCACTTTAACCACATTTAGTGTAAACAATAATATGCCGTCTTTAACAATGATGTGTTTTATCTAACCCTTACTTATATATCATGTGTCTGTTTCTTAAAGCTGCATGACACATTTTATAGCACAACTCCCTGAATGAAAAACCTAGTATTCAGAAAGGAAGAATAAATATACCAAACCTATTAAATCCTCCTGATTTCCAGAGTTATCTTTAATTCTAGCTCAGAAAACACATGCAATTTAAAGCCCTCTCATTCTATCAACTTCTACAAATAATAGTATTAATAATGAAAAACTGCCCCTGGTTAGTTTTGATTTCCTTAAGCAGTGTTAAAACTGAAAAAATACTCCTGATTTCGGACCTTTGTCCATGATTACTTTTGATTGTCCTTGATTTTAGAACAACAAGACCACAGCCTTTTAGTTGATGGCTATTATCATGTATCTCAGTGGTTGCACCAAAACAGTTATTCTAACTAGAAGCTACTTCCTCTCCCTCCAAGATGGACAAGCTGACATAAAGCACTTATTACTTTTCTCGTTTACCTGATTTGTCCACAACCCAAGCCACTACTCAAATTTAGGTCATCTGGATCACATGGAAGAATTCATCCTTCTGTGCTACAGAGGTGGAGAGAAGTATCATTATAGCTTGCTTTATAATTAAAAAAATAGATTCTGCAGAATAACTGTACCAGCTAATCTGCATAAAAACTCTTGCTTCAAGATCAAAGCAATTAGCAGCGTGTGGCATCCTACTAGGTGTGGCACTGTGGCACTGCCACCAGCACTACAACCAAAGACTAAGAGTTCAAGGAGCCCAGCTCAGTCTGGCGGGGGGACCTAATGTCACAGAGAGAAGTGAAGTCAAGAGATGTGGTAGGGGCTTCTGTGTGTGAGGTTAAATTTCTACATTACTATGGGTAGAATCTTTTTCTTATGTGAAGCATCCATTGTGTTCTCAGACTAAAGATGGTAACTGGTGCTTTTAAGTCTGTGTTTAAAAGCTTTTGACTTACTGTCATTCGATCACAGTTAAATGTTATTTATGTGGGGGGGGGGGTCCTTGTATATTTGTAATCAGCAACCAGCTGAATATGCCAACAGTTAATAGATCATGGGGAAGGGGCTACCTAGTATTTGAAACCATCTGTGTATACTGGTATAGGTAGAATTTCTTTAATTTTATTCAGAGTCAAACATCTGAAGTACACTTAATTAAATGGGGTAATTGGGTAATCAGGGAGGGTAATAATCTGTGTTTGAAAACACCTGTGCCCAGCAAAAGCTGATTATATTACTGACAGCAAAATGTGTTTCAGTTTCTTAGAGACAAACATCTGAAATATATCTAAATAAATGGAGGCAATGATGTTTAGTCTGTGCTTGAAACTAATTAACTTATCACATGACCATTTTTAAATGATTATCGCTTGATATTATGGTGTGTGTATGTGTGCATATGTGTGTGTGTGTGTGTGTGTGTGCGTGTGTGTGTGTGTGTGTGTGTGTGTGTGTGTGTGTGTGTGTGTGTGTGTGCATGTGCAGGTATGTTTTGCATATGCCTGGGTGCTCTCAGTCAATAGCATAAAACACCCAGACTCAGGTATGCTGGCTTGGTTTCTTGAATGAATTAAATGAATTTGATGATGTCATCTCATAAAGTTATTTGAGTGTTTGAATTTTATTAAAAGTTTTAAACCTGATGAAGCACATTTAGTGTGAAAGCAATGAGCTAGTTTTTTACGTTGTTTGAATTTTATTAAATTAGTAAGTACCGGAAGGTTTTTTGAGTTGTTCTTCTAATTGTCCAGAAAATGTTCTTATAAATTGTTCATCTGCTTTGAAGATCATAGCTCTCAACCTTCCATCTCCAAAATGAGGAACCCTAACCCTCATAATGTGGAACAAATGGGGAAAATGTGGAACAGGTACTAATGGCTTACTAACAACTTCAGCTAGGAAGGTCACAGGATGGTTAAAATATGTTGGTTTTACTTATAAAGAAGAACGTTTAGTGAATTAATATGATTTATTTCTATTTACCATGGACTTCACTTAAAACATTCCTAACACTGGATGTGTTACAGACCCTTTCAATGTGGAACTTCGAGGAACATTAACTTTTTAAGACCCCAAATGAGGTATGCTTCTCCTAATGAGGTACAGTTGATAGGTTTGTTGGAGATAGAAGCCTTCATTATAGAGACATAGCTATTATAATTTTTATGGTGAAAAATTAAATAGATATCTGGAACATAGCTGTATTAAGACAGCGTTGCATCAGAAATAATTTAAAATCATTTGCATTTATTCAGAAAACTAAATTTTGCAGTCAGAGGAAATAGCTTCATAAGTTCATAGGCTCATAGCAGATTACTAGGCTAATGGCTTAAGGGCCCTTATAAGCCTAACCAATGTAACCCGATTTTACCCAATATATGGATGGTAGGGGCAAGAGGATAGCATGGATGTGTGCCTGTGCATTGAGTATCTTACAGATTGCCCCTGTCCATAAGGGACATAGGCACTACCCCAGGTGTGAATTTGCAATTCCCCATGCATTGATCCAAATTGCATTTGAAGACAGCCAAGGAAGGGCTCTGCATAGTGTGAATAGGAAGTCCGTTCCAAAGAAGGGGTGATCTCTGAGACATACTGTATATCTGCCTTTCCAGCATGTTTCGTTTGAGTCACTGACTAAGTATGCATCCCCGGAGCAGGAGATTCTCATGCTGTTTGTCTTGTGGATGAGTAACACCTCCATTAGGGCTGGATTGTGAATGCTTTGTAGGTCAGGCATAGGTCACCCCTTAATAGTTGGTAGGAGACAGAGTAAAAGGGATAGGACTTTTAGTCTATCCGCTTAGTTCATGTTGTTTACAACCTGTATTTTCTTTGTAAGGAACCTAGACGTCACTCCAGCTGCTGTAAGCTCCTAGTTAAGTATATGCCAAATGGCATATTGTAGTTGATTGTTGTTCTAATGAGGGCTGAGTATAGTGGCAGTATAATTTCCTTGGATATGGATGCCATACCTTTGCTTATAAGTTGTGCCACATAAAAGAATTGCCTCACCACTGTGGACATTTGGCTGTCAAAGTTCAGGCTACTATCTATCTGTGTGCCCAGATCTCTCACCAGTGACTCCACTCTAAGGGGTCTGCTATTGATACTATTATTTGCAGGGCTACTTGACTTCCCAAAGGGTATGATAATGCATTTTTTTACATTTAGTTTTAGACCATGATTCTGGCACCAGTCATGATTCTGGCACCAGTCATTTGTCTGATCTAGATCCTTCTGGAGGATATCTACATCACTGGGCAATTCAATGATTGCCCCCCAGCTAGCAGTCATCAGCACACTTTGTCATCCCGAGACCTTCCACATTTGCCTTGACTTCAGAAAAGTTATATTCTGAACAGAAGCAGTCCTAGTACTGAGCCCTGTGGCACATGATTAGCAAATGGCCTCTTGCTGGATCATGATTCACCCATTTTAACCACATGTGTCCTGTCAGTGAGCCAATAGGCTGCCCATCTGGTGATACAGAGATTTATGCCCAGTTCTGTGAGTTTATAATACATGAGTGGGGAATTCTGTCAGATTGCCATGGCCTGGTCTAGGTAGGCTGTAGGTACTGTGTCACCCTCATCCATGGCCTTAGTGACTTTCTTAAAGAAATCCACCAGATTCAGTTGGTATGACCTGCCCTTGACAAAGTTGAATTGGGTCAGGTCCCGTTTTTGGAAGTCTCCTATATCGTTATTTATCTGGTCCATGATAATTCTTTCCATGGCCTTACATATAAGACTAGTCAAACTTATGGGTCTGTAATTTCCTGGGTCAGTAGATGGTACCTCTATATGCAAAGTGATAACTGTTACTGTCCTCCTCTCTATCGGAACAAAGCCAGTCTGAGTCTGTCATTAAACAGAGATCCTAATAGGCCTGATAAGTCCTCTTTTAAGCTGTTTAAGAGGCACCCTGGTATATTGTCTGGCCCAACTGAAGCCGTGTTTTTAACTTTAGAGAGTGCAGTGGCAACATGTTCTTTGGTGATAATTGGCAGTAGGGGGGTATTTTTGGGGGGGAAATTGGGGAAGATGGGGAGGTGAAACAAGAATCTTTGTACTAACAATGACAATATGGCCCTGAAAAATCCATCACTCAGCTATGGCAAATTGCTAAGCAATTTTAGACATTTTTAGTATAGTGTATACCTAAGGGCCCAAGTTTAAACTTGTTAAGGGAACTTGAAGAATGACATTGAATATGATCCTGAATAAACTGGCACAGAATCCATTTTTTTATGTAGATGAACACTTTTTCCCTCCTTAGCCCACCTACAAATCTAACCCATATCTCCAATTTGTCGGGATGGATCACTTTTCTCCATTGAGAATTATCCTTCAAGTTCTCTAATCTACAGCCTTATTAAACGCAGAACACATTACATTATGTTATTAATGGAAGAAACAGAAAATTGTGAGTGTTTGTATTTCTGCTTGTGTCTGTGTGTGTGCAGCTGTCTGTCTATATCTGCAAGTCTTTTTGATGTGCATGCGTGTGTGTTTGTGTGTGTGTGTGGGTGTGTGTGTGTGTGTTTGTGTGTGTGTGTCTGTGTGTGTGTGTGTGTGTGTGTGTGTGTGTGTGTGTGTGTGTGTGTGCGCATATATACATCTTTTTGTTTCCGTGTACTGCAACAGTCAGACTCCAAATATAATATTGCTTTATCTATGTGCACATGCTGCTATGTTCTGTACCATAAACATAACTCTCAACTGTACAGAGTTTCGTAGAATGTCCAGATTTTTACCTCAAATATTTGGGCCATTCCTCATAAAATCTGTGGTTTTCTGACAAACCATGGAGGTTTGAAGTCATCACATAATTACTAAATAATTATATATATTTGAGATTCAGTTTTCATATCCTTCAGAAAATGCATGTTAATACAAATCATGTTATTCTAGCAGTTTTTTTAAAGTTTATAAGAGCAATATTTAAAATCTGTCCCTATTTTTGGGCCTTTGCCCCACCCCCTATTATTTTAGGCTTTGTCCGGATTTCTTGCATTAAAAGGTTGAGACGTATGACCCTAAATACAACTTCTTGATTTTCATCAGGCTGCCTTTAATGTTGTTTTTCTTGGGCAAACTACAAGGAAGTCTCTATAAATCTACTGCAGTTTAAAATATGCCCACCAACTCCACCATGGCACATTTTGTACCTGTACTTAGCATGGTGTTCAGGATAATATACTGGTAACATTCTTTCCGCTTTACATGAACCATAGGATTATTGGCACTGTTATGTAAATTGTTACGATGTAAATGTTTATAAGGTTTGCTGCTTTTGTCTAAATATAGTGTTTTATCATCAAAACTGAGTCATCTTTGCTCTGTAGCTATTTTATACTGGAATTACTACAAAGTACTGGTAGGCAAAACTTAAACTCACCACGACTGTTATCAGTAAAAGAAGAAAGACTTTATTTTAACAAAGGTAAGCGCTTTCGCGTATCTCCTGATACGCTTCTTCAAACCATGTATACAGTGAATGAACTTTCAGAGAATATATAGTGAAGATACATTCAAATTATTCAATTAATTTAACAATAAAACAATCAACCCTTAAAAGGGAAACACTTCAAGCAACATGACTATGCATGCTAAAAGCTTCATCTGAGCAACACAATAGGTAGTGCAGAACTTTTTCTATTTATAAAAAAATTTTTATAATTTAAAATTTAAATAAAAGCATTAATAAAAAGTATGTAAGAAATCTCACTGCTTCAAATTAAGGCATATAAAAACTCATATAAAATATGCCTGTGAAATCTTAATGCACGTTAATATACAAACTAAACAGTGCAAAATTCTACAGAATTCATAGGTTAACGTCCCTGGATAAAAAACTTAAATATTTATGCACAATATTCAAACTATTCTATAAAAAATCTTCTTATTTACTTTTAAGCTATATTGCTATTTATAGAAACAAAATAATATATATATATAGAATTTATAAAACATTTTCTAATTATAGAGCTTTTCTGCAAGAAAAATACTGTAAATCCATGCTAAAATCAGTTAAAATCAGGTTCCATGTTATAAATATAAATATATATAACAATTAGATGAATAATTAAATAAAATAGAAATATATGTATAGATAAATAAGTAAATATGGATGAATAAATATACAACCATTCATCTGCGTGTATTCAAAAAAGATCTTAATGAGACATAAGCATTGAGTCCAGGGGGATAGTGACCTTTTAACCTAAGGATCCATTTCAGTTCCTTCAACTCTAATAAATTCATATAATCACCACCTCTAATGTTCGGTTCTACTATTTGTAATACTCTAAACACAAAGGTATGACCAGGGAAAAGTTGGATATGCTTTGCTAGAGCATTAAGCTCATTTTTATTTTTGATGTCATATTGATGGCTATAAATGCGATTTTTCAACTTCCTCTTTGTCAGGCCTACGTAGAACACTGAACATTGTTCACAGGTGGCCAAATATATTATGCCTGTGGTATCACAGGTAGCCTGGAATCTAGGTACAAATGTATAGGAAAGATCTGGATGTATGAATTCTTGTTTTTTAGTTAGGTACTTACAATAATTGCAATGATTACAAGGAAACGTTCCAAAATTATTCCTTAATTGTACCATATCAAGTCTTCCATTATTTGCCTTGTCACATAAAAGTCTTTTTGAATTCTTGTTGTTTCTATAGATAAAGTGAGGGTTCTTACCTACTAAATTCAAAGTACGGTCATCTATTAATAAAACTTTCCAGTTATTGGCAATAATTTTCTTAATATTTACACTATCATTGGTGTAAGTAGTCACAAAACTCACCCTCAGATTTGTGCTTTTTTTATTTTCATTTGCATAAGGAGGAAAAAATGAGTGTTTGTATCTAGTTGCAGTTCTAGGTGTTTCTGCTCTATCTAAAACTTGCCTTCTGATATGATAGCATGCACCCACGTCATGTTTTCAGTGGGATAGTTAAAAGTCAGGTTATTAGACTCTCTAAGATTTGTAAAGACAACATGGATTTATTAATAGAGGCTGACAGAATGGAAAAAATATTTTTAGATAGAGGCTATGATCAAGAGTTAGTAAAGAATATCAGAAGGCAAGTTTTAGATAGAGCAGAAACACCTAGAACTGCAACTAGATACAAACACTCATTTTTTCCTCCTTATGCAAATGAAAATAAAAAAAAGCACAAATCTGAGGGTGAGTTTTGTGACTACTTACACCAATGATAGTGTAAATATTAAGAAAATTATTGCCAATAACTGGAAAGTTTTATTAATAGATGACTGTACTTTGAATTTAGTAGGTAAGAACCCTCACTTTATCTATAGAAACAACAAGAATTTAAAAAGACTTTTATGTGACAAGGCAAATAATGGAAGACTTGATATAGTACATTTAAGGAATAATTTTGGTACGTTTCCTTGTAACCATTGCAATTATTGTAAGTACCTAACTAAAAAACAAGAATTCATACATCCAGATCTTTCCTATACATTTGTACCTAGATTCCAGGCTACCTGTGATACCACAGGCATAATATATTTGGCCACCTGTGAACAATGTTCAGTGTTCTACGTAGGCCTGACAAAGAGGAAGTTGAAAAATCGCATTTATAACCATCAATATGACATCAAAAATAAAAATGAGCTTAATGCTCTAGCAAAGCATATCCAACTTTTCCCTGGTCATACCTTTGTGTTTAGAGTATTACAAATAGTAGAACATTAGAGGTGGTGATTATATGAATTTATTAGAGTTGAAGGAACTGAAATGGATCCTTAGGTTAAAAGGTCACTATCCCCCTGGACTCAATGCTTATGTCTCATTAAGATCTTTTTTGAATACACGCAGATGAATGGTTGTATATTTATTCATCCATATTTACTTATTTATCTATACATATATTTCTATTTTATTTAATTATTCATCTAATTGTTATATATATTTATATTTATAACATGGAACCTGATTTTAACTGATTTTAGCATGGATTTACAGTATTTTTCTTGCAGAAAAGCTCTATAATTAGAAAATGTTTTATAAATTCTATATATATATATATATATTATTTTGTTTCTATAAATAGCAATATAGCTTAAAAGTAAATAAGAAGATTTTTTATAGAATAGTTTGAATATTGTGCATAAATATTTAAGTTTTTTTTATCCAGGGACTTTAACCTATGAATTCTGTAGAACTTTGCACTGTTTAGTTTGTATATTAACGTGCATTAAGATTTCACAGGCATATTTTATATGAGTTTTTATATGCCTTAATTTGAAGCAGTGAGATTTCTTACATACTTTTTATTAATGCTTTTATTTAAATTTTAAATTATAAAAAAATTTTTATAAATAGAAAAAGTTCTGCACTACCTATTGTGTTGCTCAGATGAAGCTTTTAGCATGCATAGTCATGTTGCTTGAAGCGTTTCCCTTTTAAGGGTTGATTGTTTTATTGTTAAATTAATTGAATAATTTGAATGTATCTTCACTATATATTCTCTGAAAGTTCATTCACTGTATACATGGTCTGAAGAAGCGTATCAGGAGATACAGCCTACTTTGTTAAAATAAAGTCTTTCTTCTTTTACTGATAACAGTCGTGGTGAGTTTAAGTTTTGCCTACCAGTACTTTGCACAGTTTTTAACTGAAAACTCTTCAGTAGCTGTGGTTCGTCTTTTTGTTCCTTCTCCTTAACTTTATTGGAATTACTACAAAATTAAAGTTAGACGTATATGTCACAGCCTATTAAAGTGTAAAGAGGGATTACGCAAGACTGCCCATTGTCCCAAATTTTGTTTATCCTAGCAAGAAAGCTCCTGGGAATCCTTTGTAGAGGCCAAGTGGGTTCAGATGAGACTGTAAAGGAAAGGAAATGTTCTGCACAAAATGTAATACTCCAGGGCTCACTGAATATGATTCAAAGGTGGGTGCTGCACACATATGATGAAATCTTTGCAAAGAAAAAATATATGAAAATCTATGGCCCCTTTAAGAACTTTGCATCTCCACAGTCTAGCATAGTAGGGGTCTTTTTATTCACTTACATAGGAATTACACAGTAATTAAGTTGGAATCAGTGCCAAGCAAATGAGAATCATAAAAATGAGTTTTATGCAGGTAGCTTTTTTAAAGAAATGGGTGATTCTAAATCTTTCCTTGAAGCAAAATAAATAAATAAATAAAATAAATAAATAAAAATCACAGTCAGAATGGATGTATATCCAGATGTTTGGGTTATAGTTCAAGATGTACCATTTTTCAACCATGGTAATCAGCAAAAGGAGCAAACAATTATCTGGGCACACCTTATGATCAGAGTTACAACCCTAGAACCACTACATTGACAAACTAGAAGGAAAGTTAACACTAATGTACCTGGCCCTAGCACTGAAGTCCTGTAATCTATAAATAATAATCCCGCGGTTGCAGAAAACACATACAATGCCCTACACTTGTTCCCTTCTCCCAAATATGGCACAATGTATAGCCCTGAACTGCCAATATTATCCAATATGATGTGTGACTATTGCAGTATTGGTGCAATTCTTTGGGCCGGATTTACGAAAGCTTGCACAGAGTTGTAGAGTAGTGTAAGATGTTAAACAGGCAATATGTCTGCTGTGCGATCCAGGAACAGCCGGCAGGGGCGTGCACGAGAGCTGCTAAAGCTACGCTTGCACGGACAGCATCATGGTATGGAAATTACCTCATTTGCTGCTGAAAGCTATGCAAATGAGGTAAGTTTGCAATCCAGGAAACACTAACCTGTCCGTGGAAGATTAGTGTTATCTGCAGAAATGTACTCCGTTGGTAACAGAGTACCATTCTGCAAATAGCTAAACGGAGCTATGACAGCTCCACATAAAGGATGCATACAGTTGAGGAAACATGTCAATGGCCAAATATAAGGCCATTGGCATTTATAAATGTTTAAAAATATAATTTTTTTCCCCCGATCTCCGATGTTTAATCATAGTGCAGCACCACGCAAACTTGTGGCGCTTTAAAAAACAAGAAAATAATTTAAAAATAGCCAAAAATAGGCATTTTCACTAAAAAGCTTATTCTGTCATGCAGGTGAATGGCAGGCTGAAGACAACATGGCCACTGAGTAGTGGTTGCTAAGGGGAGGAAGCTCAGTGTGAGAGATGTAACCATGCATTAGTAGGCAATTCTATGCAAATGAGGATAAGGATAGTTAATCCCAATTTTCCCCAGTATGTGAGCCATGTTCCAAGAGTGTAAGAGTAGGAATAGGTGAGTAGTAGAGTAGAATATAGGTGACTTTATGAGGGTGTGTGTCAGAAAGGCTGTAAGCTAATTGGAGCACAGTGGCTTGTGTTTGTCCTGAGTTGCTCAGGATTGCAAGAGGCATGCCTACAGTTGTCCTATTTGAAAACCTGAAACCAAAGGTGCACACTGTTAAAAGATCGAAAATTTCTTGCAAACATGCACACAACGTGTGCGCGTGTGTGCGCATGTTTGTGCTTGTTTGCGCGGCACTGCCTCGGGCGGAAACAGAAAGGCAAATGGAAGGAAAAGAAGTAGTAGGAAGTTAACCAAGGAGAACTAGCAGAGCTACCAGGTGAAATATATCAGAATAAGCCAATCACACAGCCAGCAGACTATCCCAGCCCAGCCCAGCACTTTAAACTCTGCAAACAGCATTCCACCCCTGTTTTTTTCCCAAGAACTCTGCAACACTGCAGTATACAAAGAGGGAAAAGAAAGCTTAAAAAGCTTAAGTCAGACAAAATGTTAGGGGCTGCTCTTGCTATCATAAACCAACATGTGCAAGGTGCTGAAGCTGGTGATGTTGTCAATGCTGCTGAGCAACCCATAGTGAGGAGACGAAGAAGAGTGTACAGACCCAGGTTAACCTACCAGGGGCTACATGAGCTGGAGATAGTGGAGCGCTATAGGGTGGACAGAGACCTCCTGCAGCAAATTGTTCAGCTGTGCCGGCCACTCCTCACACACAGAACCAACAGAGGGGAACCCATCCCAGTGGATACCAAGGTATGTGTTGGAATAAGAATACTAGCTACAGGTACCTTCCAGGGACCAACTGGTGATATGATGGGGATTTCACAGGCATCAGCATTCAGGGTACTCCACCAGTTCTTGGATGCCATGTCAGCACATGTCGGTGACCATGTATATTTCCCCAGTTCCCATGAGGCATTGGCAAGCAATAAGTGTCTTTTCCACCAAATAGCAGAATACCCTGAGGTAGTTGGTGCAATAGACTGCACGCACATATGCATCAAAGCACCACCCAGTGAGCAGGGTAGGGTCTACATCAACCGGAAGGGCTTCCCCTCCATCAACTGCCAGGTTGTATGTGATGCCCAGGTCATAATAATGAATGTGTGTGCTGGCTGCCCTGGAAGCTATCACGATTCCCACATCTGGCATCTGATGTAGCTGTACCAGAGATTTGCCAATGGGGACATCCCTGATGGTGACCTAGTGGAGGATGCTGAATACTCACTGGAGCCGTGGCTGATAACACCCATCAGAAATGCACACACACCTGAACAAGAACTCCATAATGAGGCACATGCACAAACAAGAAACATAATTGAGCATGTGTTTGGGATGCTCAAGTCACAGTTCCGGTGCCTGGACACATCTGGTGGAGCCTTGCAATACTCACCAACTACATGTACCCAAATTGTTATGGTATGTGCCATGCTACACAATATGATCCTGTGGAAACAACTGCAGCAGGAACAGCATGGGGAAGGGCCAAACAGCCCCCCACCATTGCCAAGGCCTGCACAGGCACAGCATGACTCAGAGGAGGAACAACCTGAGCCTGCCCCAGTAGGCAGAAGGAGGCATGCCCAGTATGCCCTGGCCTTGGCAAAGAGACAATGCATAGCATATACACTGACTCAGTAGGAACCCTGGAAATGACACCTCTCACTGACTCGCACATACAGTAAAAGGGATGCCTAACTTGACACTACCTGTTTTCAAACATGTATAGGGAGTGTACTATGTGCCTCCAACATAGGCAGCCCTGCAGCACCACCTGAGGCATGAGTGCCCTATTTTAAGAAATGTAAAGCACTGGTAAGCACATTTTACCAGTACTGAGCATATTTAAATACAATTACGCATAGCTGCGCACTGCGCTAACCAGCACAACGTCGGGTAAAGTTGGACAAAGTCGAGCAAAGTTGAGTAAACATGCTCACACCTTCTTTACTCTTACTGTGCACTGTGCACTACAGTCACAATACTGAACCACTAAGCCATGACAGCATTTCACTGGCACAGACACAACTTAAGTCACTCACACATACCAGTTGTGGGGGTCACATACCTAACATCACAGCCAGCAGGACAATTGTAGACAAACGCAAACACAAACAAGTGCTGTATCATGCCCTCTGAAGAGGCATATGAGTAACGTCCCCCCCAGGCCTATGCAGACAGATAACAGCAGGCCAGGCAGTGTGATGTGGGTTGGGTAGGCTATGAAGTCACAAACTAATATGCATGTAATTGAAAGATAAGGTCTGTAGTACAGTGGTATGCCTTAAGCTAGTACGATAGGCAACAGTATAGACTGAAATGGAGAACCTGACATAGCAGTGCAGGCCTAGCAAATGTGTATAAGTGTTAGGTGTACCCCTCATCCTATGTACACCCACAGTAACAATCAGGTGTGCCCTCTGGGTAGAAATGTACAAATAATAGCTGCCCCCCATATGTAGTAATGTTGATAAGTCTATGCAAATTGACTCATGGAAACCCTGCAGGCACAGCATGCTTCCTGTCGATGTACAACACAAAGGTGAGCCCCGAAGTAAAAACCAACTTGATTTTTCACACACATATAGTATATATGCCCATAGTGGACATGCTCACACACTTAAACAAATTTAGCAAATTTCAATCAGCAGCATACTGAAAGGTCATATTGGGCATGTTCACACACTTAAACAAATGAAGCAAATGTCAGTCACCAACATACTGAAAGGTCATACTGGGCATGCTCACACACGTAGGCCATGTCTGAGTACAGCAGTGGGCCACGCATATCTGGCAGTTGCAGTTCTTACTATAGACACTTGTCACTATTCACCAATCCTGCCTTGCGCACACAGTGATATGAAAACAGACCCATATAATATATTGGACCCCTGTCATAATCAAATTATGTACTACAAGAAGTTGTTCATAGAAAGTGAAAATCCAAAGAAGATCAATAAATCACCGATCAGTATCATCAAGAAACAATGAGCACTCCTAACATTATCCAAGCCATGTTCTGGCAAAAATATTGCCAAAGAGTCCATAGAGAACCATGAAGCTTTCTTTCACTATGTCATAAATATCAATGTAAACTCATATATGTTCTGAGTCAGTGCAAAGTGTAAATGAAAACATGTACATGACTGACATTGCCAACATCTTGTCAGACAGGTTCATACATATTTACCCGCCTCTCACTGACAAAAGGGCACATTACCATACCTGGAGATTGTGAAAACCCAAAAATCACATATACAATGGTTAAACAGCTCAATCCAAACCACAAAACATGGCATCTATGGGATGACATGGTTTCCCTGGCTGTGTCATATGTGAACTTCAAAACAAACAGACCCTGCACCTGAACAGTCTGTTGAGACTCACCCTCTGTACAGGATATGAAACTGTTGAATGGGTTACAGCAACGTATGGCACACTCCACAAGTATTGGTGCACAACAGACCATGGAAACTATTGTCATATAAGCCTAATAAGCCTGATCTGCAAGGCCATGGAGTTCATCATTATGGAACTCATAAACAGAGCTATTGGGAGCCTACAAACACCCATCCCTACCCATTATGGTTTGGTCAGGGGCAGATCATGGTTCCTAAACCTGCTAGGCAGTTTTCAAGGCAGTTACCCAAGACATATATCAATGAAATGAGCTATACATGGCCTACATAGACCTTGAAAAGCCCTTTTCCAACATCCCACACACATGTCGTATCCGCAAAATCAACAACCTGTGCATAAACACGTATGTCATCTGATGGATTGCCAACTGGGGCACAGATAGATCCCACAAGGTAAGAATTGTGGTCTCCCTGTTGGACTGTAAGCTGTTAACAACTGCTGTCCCCCATGGCTCAGTCCTGGGACCCCTCCTGTCTGGTGTATACTTTTCAGAAATACAGTCAAACACATGAGGGCTATTGTTAGCAAAGTTTGTGGATGACTGCAAAAAGGTTGTCATAATCGATGTTTGGGACAACAGAGACATCCTTAAAAAGGGTCTCAGTCAGACAGATGTGGTGTCAAAATGATGGCCTCGAGCTACAGTCATACAAATACCACATAGGTGCCAACACCCTAAATATGGAAGTAATAATAAGGGATCTATGGACACATGTCGATAGTCATCTCTACCTCCAGAAACACATTCACAAAGTGGATAGAAAATCATGCTATGTGTTCCCACAAATTGCCAATGTCTTTGCATGTAGGTCAAAGGAGGTTCCCTCTACTCATCAGTCATCAGACCCATCAGAGAGTATCACGGCACACTTGAGATGAATCTGACTAGGCACCTTCAGCAGCTGAAGACCACTGAAGTACCTCAACAAGAGGATTACTGGCCTTAAACAGTTGCCCCATGCAACAAGACTGAATTTAACTCAATCTGTACTCTGTTGCATACTGTCTCCTCTGGCAATCTCTGCCCAACAGGCAGGTCCATGTCCAATGCAGAACTAATGTACATGCACTATCTGAAGTAAACCCAGGCTCACTGTGCCACATGTTCTAAGGATATCATCATCATCACAACAATAAATAGAATATGTTGGAGGGATACATTACTAACTCACAGACTTCCCTTGCTTTGGAACAGGCTCCCAACCTACATTAAGCTGAGTCCCTCACTGACACTGTTCCAGAAGAGCCTTGATGAGTGTATGTGAAACTGAACTGTCACACCATGGATCACTTTGTCAGCTTTACTACACAGAGACCTAGGGAACTAACCCCATGTGTGGTGATAGCTGCACACTCTGGCCATACTAATATATGCCTTCAGGCAGATAGCCTATTACCTACCTATGTACCTATATATATGTAGGGGGAACATAGTATAATAAGCCAAATATGGGTGGGCAGAGATGTATGTAAGAGGGTGACCATGACAGGGAGCCATCAAGGACTGTCCCACCAAGCACACATCCCAATGGCACAAAAGACATGAGGTGCACATCTCACCCACTGTACATAACAGCCACCAGTATCTGTAAGCATTACAGTGTATGTGGTCCATGTGCCTGCTGTACAACATGACTGTACAATGAAGTACACATCTACTATCTGTAGACATGTACCTGTCACTTAGGTTCATAGGTATGTAGTAGACTATCTCCACAAAGGCATATATTAGCCTAGGCAAGTTGTGCAGCTTTCACCACCCCATCGGGTAGTCTCCTAAGCCCTAGTTCTAATAGTTAGTATCCTAAGCCACTTTCTAGTGGGGCTGCTGATGTGATGCCTGGCATGAATTGTCTGTTTCCCATCCACTCATTAAGGTTCCTATTGAAGAGTGTCAGCAAGGTGCTCTGTCTGATGTACATTGGGACTCTGTTCCACAGTAAGGCAAGTGAATGGGATGGTACTCTATCCCACCAGCATGTTGGAATTCATTGTTGTGATGAGGTTCATATCCCTGGAGTGTATAGTGTGACACAATTTTATTATCCGTAGAAGGAGCATGTTCAACAGTTATGTGTTGGACATGGCTCTGTATGTTAGGCAGAGTGTGCCTCTGAGTAGGCGGTACGCAACAGAGAACAGATTTAGTTTTACCAGTTGTGTTGCATAACACAACTGTTTCAGGCCAGTAATCCTCTTGGTGAGGTACCTCTGTGGTCTCTACAGCTGCTGGATATGCTTAGTCTAGTACATCCAAAATGGTGCATTGTACTCAATGATGGGTCTGATGACAAGAGTAGAGGGCCACCACCACCTCTTTTGATCCTGATGCAAACCCTTTGTTGATTAGATGGACCACATAGGATTTCCTAATCACTTTGACAACATGGTTGTCAAAGGAAAGATGACTATCTACTTGGGTCCCCAGATCCCTTACTACCTTGTCAGTTTTTAGGGGGTAACACCTATGTGGTAGTTTGTGGGTACTTTGTTTTCACCAAAGGGGATTACTATGCATTCTTCCACATTGAGCTTGAGGCCATGATTCTGACACCACACATCTGTCTCATAGAGTCCCTTCTGGAGAATATTTGTGTAATCCGGGGAATCTGTTATGGCAAACACTTTACAGTTCCCAGCAAACTTAGTCAAACACAACCCTCCTGTGTTGGCATGTACTTTTGAGAAATCTATACCAAACAGGATGGACCCCAGGACTGAACCCTGGGGGACACCAGTTGTTACCGGTGTAGAGTCTGGCATGTAGCCAGCAATTTGTGGTATCTATCTGTGAGCCAGTTTGCAATCCATCTTGTGATGTATGGATTCATGCCCAGGTTGGTGAGTTCATCTATGATACCTGACTGGGGAATAGTGTCAAAGGTCTTAGAAAGGTATAGGTAGGCTGTGTGGAGCTCATTTCAATCATCTGTAGCCTGGGTAACTGTCTCAAAGAAATCGACCCAGTTCAGGAGGCGTGATCTGCATTTGACAAAGACAAACTGGGTGTGCTCAACTGTGTGAAGGTTCCCAATGTCTTTATTGTTGACTTCCATTATGATTGGCTCCATTGCCTTGCAGATCAGACTCATCAGGCTCATAGAGTGGGAATGCCAAGGGCCTTTTTGGCCCCACCCCTGTGGACTGGGAAGAAAGTTGGTATGCAACATTCTATGGGTACATATCCTGTAGAGAGGATGTAGAGAGAGGTGTAGGTATCCTTGATGAATATGGATACATCCCCACCCTATGTCCTATGATCCAGGTTCTGATGCTGGAAGGTATGGAATGAGTAGTATCCTGGTAGTGCTGGTGTGCTCTCTGGAGCCTTGAACTAGGTTTTTGTTACTGCACAGATATCAATATTCTCCATACTGAGAAGTGCCTCAAGTGTGTGCATTTGGAGGCTGAGACTTCTGGCAATGACTAGCATTTAGCTCACTTTGTGGTTATTTGTGTTGGTTGTGGGGTTTGGTTTGTCCTGAGTGACCAGTGTTCCACACCTGAAGTCAACACCTCATTGGTCTGTTCTGACCATAAGCTAATTACCCTACATATCCACATTCTGCCCCCACCCCCATTAAGGAAACCATGTTAAAAAAAATTCTCTAAAGCCAACTTCATGCTTCTTAAGACAGAGGTGGTGAACTTCAGGACATCCATGCAGATGGACAATACAGTTATGATTACTGAATCTTACACGATTGCACTTTATAAGCACTTACATGAGTGCATGGATCATGCTATCCCAAACAGAACCAAGACACTATCCTCCAAGAAAAGGAAGCCAATCTGGTGGTCCCCTGCCATAAACAAACTGTACAACAGAAGGAAGAAACTGTTGCAAAAGAGGGTAAAATCCTATGAGTGGAGGAGCTCCCTGGTCAGCCTCAGTAAGAAGCTGTGATCCCTGATAAAATTCTCCAAAGCTAGTTACGAAAATAAAATTGCCACTGATTCTAAAGACAACCACAAGCATTCTATAGCTATGTCAAGAATCTCAATGGCAACACACAGATGTGCTCTGAGATACAGTACAATGGCTCTAAATATACAGACCCAACTGATATTGCCAACATCCTGGCAGATAGGATCAGTGCTAACTTTACCCCTCTCTCACCCATGAAAGAGCCCATCTCTATACTGGAAGAATGCAAAGTTGCTGTCATCACGGCTGCCCAAATAAAAACCACACTCTCCAAAGCCAGGAACACAGCATCCATGGGACCAGACAACATTCTAGGCTGCGTTCTACATGAACTACAGAACAAACTGGCACCACACCTAAGTACTATGTTCAATCACAGCTTTACCTCAGGCTTTGTGCCTGCTGAATGGTGCACAGTGACGGTTATCCCACTACACAAGGGGGGAGCCACCACGGATCCCGGGAACTAGTGCCACATTAGCCTGATGAGCCTGGTCTGCAAAGCCATGGAATGTATCATCATGGAACTTATAAACAAAGACATTGTTAATCTCCAAACTGTGGAACACAACCAGTTCGGGTTTGTAAAAGGTAGATCACGTCTCCTAAATCTAATAGACTTCTTTGAAGCAGTCACCAAAACCGTAGACAAGGGTAAGGTGGTTCACACAGCCTATCTAGATCTTGCCATGGCTTTCGACACCATCCCCCTCTCTGGAATTATAGATAAACTCACTAAACTAGGTATAAATCCCTATGTCACAAGATGGGTTGCAAACTGGCTCACTGACAGAACTCACACTGTGAAAGTAGCAGACTCCAAATCCGACTTCAGACCAGTGACAAGTGGAGTACCACAGAGTTCAGTCCTGTGTCCTGTCTTGTTTGGTATCTACTTCCCTGAAGTACAGGCTAACACAGAAGGTCTTTGGCTAATTAAGTTCCCAGATGACTGCAATTTAGGAGCCATAATTGAAACTACTAATGATGTGGACATCCTACAAAAGGGCTTCACTGAGACAGATCCCTGGTGTCAAAGCCATGGCCTCAAGCTCAATGCCAAAAAAGTGCATTGTCATCCCGTTTGGTAAAAACTCTGTAGCCATGAACTACAACATAGGTGGCAGTATACGTAAAAATGAAAGTGTGATAAGAGACCTTGGGACACAGGTGGACAGTAGTCTCTCCTTTGATAATCACATCGCCACAGTAGTCAGGAAATCCTTCTACATGGCACACCTCATCACAAAAGGTTTCTCATGCAGAAAAAAGGAGGTCATTGTTCCCCTCTACTCATCACTCATTAGATCCATTATAAAGTACAATGCCCCTTTTGGTATGTACCTCACAAGACATCTACAACAACTGGAAAGCCCACAGAAATACCTCACAAAGAGGATTACCAGCCTCAAATACATGCCTTACACAGACCATCTCAAAACACTCCAGCTTTACTCTGTTGCATATCGCCTACTCAGAGGTGATCTCTGCCTAACATACAAAACTATGTCAAACACAGAGCTGTTGGACATGCTCCACTTAAAGAAATCCCAATCACTCCAAGCTTCGGCCCCAAAACCCAGACCAAAATACAAAAGGAGGGGGTGTGTCCATTTTCATAAAGGATACCCACACCTCCAGGTTAGTGGCACAGCACGAGGCCTCGGAGACCATCTAAGTGCAACTAACAGTGGCCAAAGCTGCTTATCAGATTGTAGCCTGCTACAGATCCCCTACCTTGTCTCAGGACCCTCACTCAGCATTTCTGAGAACACTGGAAAATATAAAGGTCCTACCAAACACCATGATATTAAGAGATTTCAGCTACCCAGACATTGACTGGGAAAATTACTCAGGTACAAACTCCTTTGCCCAACGCTTCCTAGAGTTTATAAACTCAAATGCCCTGGAATAGCTGGTCACCATGCCCACTAGAGGTGACAACATACTGGACCAGATCATCACCAACATGGGGGATCAGTATTCCACACCAGAGGTAAACTCCTCGCTGGTAATATCAGATCATAAAGTAATCACATTGAACATCCACATCCTGACCCCACCCCCAGTCAAGGAAACCACTGTGAAAAACTTTTCAAAAGCAAACTTCACACTTATCAAGACTGAAGTGGAAAGTTTCAAATCCCCCTTGCTACAGGATAATGCTATCCAATCCACAGAATCCTTTACAATTGCATTCTATGATCATCTATATGGATGCATGGATCGAGCCATCCCAAGTAAAACCAAGACTCACTCCTACAAAAAGAGGAAACCAGTCTGGTGGTCCCTGGCCATAAATAAGCTATATAACAGAAGGAGGAAACTGCTACATGACAGAGCAAAATTCCAAAAAGGAAAGGCATCACTGATCATTATTAGCAAGAAACTACGATCACTCATAAAATCATACAAGGCCAGTTTCTAAAGAAAAATTGCCAAGGAATCTAAAGATAACCACAAAGCTTTCTTTAGCTATATCAAAAATGTAGGTGGCAACTCTCAGATATGCTCTGAGCTCCTGCAAAATGGCAAAAAATACACTGAACCAACTGATATTGCCAACATCCTGGTGGACAAGTTCAGTGCAAACTTCAGCCCCCTCACCCCCAAAAGAGCCCGTGTCCATCCCAGAAGAATGCAGACCTCCAGACATCACGGACATTCAGGTAAAAACAGCCCTCTCCAAGGCTAAGAACACAGCATCAATGGGACCTGATGGTGTCCCAGGCTGCGTCTTACACGAGCTCCAGAAGGAACTAAATCCTCACCTAAATTCACTGTTCAGACTCAGCCTTACCACAGGCTATCTACCCAAAGAATGGCATACAGCGACATTCATCCTGCTCCACAAAGGTGGTGCCACAACAAAACCTGGGAACTATCACTCTATAAGCCTGACCAGCCTGGTCTGCAAATCTATGGAGCGAATTATCATGGAACACATAAACAGAGACATTGGGAACCTCCAGACACTGGATTCTACCCAATATGGCTTTCGTAAAGGCAGATCCTGTCTCCTAAACCTAGTTGACTTCTTTGAAACAGTTACCAAGGCCATAGATGAATGGAAGGTAGTCCGCACAGCCTACCTGGACCTCGCTAAGGCCTTCAACACCATTCCCCACTCTGGCATCATAGACAAGGTTACCAGCTTGAACATTAACCCCTATGTCATGAGATGAGTGGCCAACTGGCTCATGGATAGAATACACATGGTCAGAGTTGCAGGTGCCATGTCCGACTCTAAACCAATCACAAGTGGCGTCCCACAGGGCTCGGTCCTCGGAGCCCTCCTGTTCGGTATATACTTTTCTGAGGTACAGGCAAGCACAGGAGGACTATGGCTGACCAAGTTCGCAGATGACTGCAAACTGGGGGCCATAATTGACTCTCCAGCTGACACAGACATCCTCCAGAAGGGTCTTACAGAGACAGATACCTGGTGTCAAAACCATGGCATCAAGCTGAATGCCAAAAAATGCATAGTCATCCCCTTTGGAACAAAATAAAGTGCCCACGAATTACCACATAGGTGGTAATCCACTAGGTACAGAAAATGTAATTAGGGACCTAGGGACTCAGGTAGATAGTAACCTCTCCTTTGATAATTACATTGCCAAAGTGGTTAGAAATTCCTTCTATGTAGCCCACCTAATCATGAAAGGGTTCACCTCTAGATTAAGAGAGGTCATCGTGCCCCTCTACTCATCACTCATTAGGCCCATAATAGAGTACAATGCCCCATTTGGTATGTACCTTAATTGGCACATGCAACAGCTGGAAAGACCACAGAAGTACCTCACCAAGAGGATCATGGGCCTCAAAGAGATGGCCTATGCAGCTCGACTAAATAAATTCCAGCTCTACTCAGTTGCTTACTGCCTGCTCAGAGGTGATCTATGCCTGACGTATAAGGCCATGTCCAACCCGGAAGTAATGGAAACACCTCAAGAAAACCAAATCTCTTAGAGCCACATGCTCCAGTGAATTAAACCTCAGCACAGCAATAAACAGGATGTGCTGGAGGGATAGATTCCTGTCCCAGAGACTTCCCTCGCTCTGGAATAGAATCCCAGTTTATGTTAGGCAGAGCCCCTCGCTGACTCTCTTCAAGAGGAATCTGGGATCACTTCAGTGGCCCTGACAGACAGAGGCCCAGGAAACTAATTTAAAAGGGAGGTGAAAGCCAACACATTCTGGCTAGGCTTATAAATGCCCTTGGGCAGATAGCCTAGTACCTACCTATGAACCTATGAACCTACATGCTATAGAGACCTAAACCTTGTCACCACAATAAACAGAACATACCGGAGGGATAAATTCATGTCCCAGAGACTTCTCATACTCCAGAATAACCTACCTATCTATATCAAACAAAGCTCCTCATTAGCACTCTTCAAAAAAAATCTTGATGATCGGATGGGAAATAGGAAATTCACCCTGGGGATCACTTCTGTGTCTCTGCTTGACAGTGGCACAGTAAAATAAATTTAATGGGTGGAAAAAGCCAGGGTACCTTTTTGGCTGGATTTGTATAAGCCCCAGGGCCGATAGCCTAGTACCTACCTATGAACCTATGAACCTTTGAGCCTTGCCTAAAAAAGGTAGTATTGGGACAGCAAGAGCCTTGGACAGAGTTCAGAAGCATAGGGGTGACAGGTGCAAACCATCTGTAACAAAGCAACGAGGCTTGTCTATCATGCCATCACAGGCAGACAGAGACTGGATCCCCTTTGAATGACACCAGAAGCTCAGCCAATTGTTGAAGTTTATTGTCTTTCTGTTATATTGCAGTATCATGTTGGTGAAGGTAAGATGCTACTCAAGGTCAGGGTCATAGCAGCCTGGGCTACATGATCACAGAGCTAATATATATCTCTTGTCATGTTGTCCTGGGAGGTATGTCTCAGATCATTCACGCTGACATGTACAAAGAACACGTCATATATGTACCTGTTCTGGAGTGATGTAAGTGCTTGTGTTATGTGGCGGATCATAGCACCTGACAGACAACTGACAGTAACCTTCCCCTTGACCAGCCGAGTAAGTGGAACATCTGTGTGCCTGACTATGAAGTCACCTATTACTAGTGTGTTGGGTATGTTGTTTTGCCTCAGGGCCTGTTGTGAGGCACACTGCTTTGGTGTATTATGTGTTTTCTGGTGTGTGCTTAGAGGTGCATGTTGCTTGCTTGTCTGCTTAGGAGGACACCCTCTCTTTTTCAAATTAATATTTGTATTCTCCGAGTATGGTAATGTGTATTTATGTGTGTGTTTTGCTGGTGCTTATATTGTAGGTCTATGTGAGACAGTTGGTGTTGTGGTTGTATGACCCTACTCCTCCTGACTACATTGTCCAGTATTGGGTTGACAGAGCTTAGCCACAGATTTTACCCTGTGTGTGCCAGCATGTGGTGCATCACCATATATTATATGGTCATGGCCTATGCATACAATACACTCAGAATAAACCTAGTATGATAAGCCTGCTGAGGTTAGCAAATGTGAAAAAAACCTTTGGGCAAACTGTCAGCAAGTAATGTCTGTATTGCACCCTGTAACTCCATATTGCTTGCTGAAGTGTAAAGACATACTTAGTTTGGATTAAGAACCCCACACTTGCAAACTGTGTGTGTGTGTATGTGTGTGTGAGTGTGTGTGTGTGTGTGTGTGTGTGTGTGTGTGTGTGTGTGTGTGTGTGTGTGTGTGTGTGTGTGTGTGTGTGTGTCTGTCTCTCCCTGGGGAGAGCAACCTTTTTGGAGACTACTCACACCCCTTAAAAGTGGTATACTCATCTTTGTCAAGTCTGATGATGTCACCATCCTACAAATATACCTGTGGAAAGAAGAAATCCCAGTAATGTGTGTAGCGTGTTGTGTAAATGCATAATGTAGTTAGGTAGGGGTTTAAATCCCACATTCACTGAGTGTGTGTGTTTCTTTAGGGAGCAGCACCCTTTTTGGAGACTACTCACACACCTTAAAAGAGGTATACTCATCTTTGTCAAGTCTGATGATGTCACCATCCTATAAATATACCTGTGGAAAGGAAAAGTTCCAGTACTGTGCATAGCAGATTGTGTAAATGTGTACTGCTATAGTATCCTAATGTTGTTAGGTAGGGGTTTGAGTCCTGCACTTGCCAACTGTGTGTGTTCTTCCCTGCAGAGGAGCAACCTTTTTGGAGACTACTCACACCCCTTAAAAGTGGTATACTCATCTTTGTCAAGTCTGATGATGTCACCATCCTACAAATATACCTGTGGAAAAGAGAAATCCTAGTAATGTGTATAGCACGTCATGTGAATGCATACTGCTGTAGCATTCTAATATACTTAGGAAGGAGTTTGAATCTCGCATTTAGTGTGTGTGCTTCAGGTGTGTAAGAGTGTGTGACACAGTTGGTCAATGTGGAGTGGGTTTTGATTTCTGTAGTGTATGACATATCACAATGACAGCTGTATGTGCATTACACATGTAAGGCAGCTGTGGGGCAGAGCCATATACATACATGTGACCTCAATTATTTCATAGATGGGTACTCTGCTTTCTCCATGAACGCATCTGTTATCTTTGCCAGAGCATGCTGGCACTTTCCAGACCTTAAGTCACTTCTGTATGCTAGTGACAAGCTTAGCCACTGCAGTGATCCCTGGGCTCTGTCTTCTGTTTCACATCCACTAATTACGGTTTCTATTGAAGAGTGTGAGTGAGGGTTTATTCTTGAGGTATATTTGAATCCTGTTCCAAAGCAAGCAAAGTCTGGCAAAGATGACTAATCATTATAGGTGTGCAACAACCTCTGTGGATCTGCATGCAAACCCTTTATTGCTTATGTGCTCCACAGAGGGATTTCCAAAACCCTTTGGTATGTGATTAACAAAGGAGAGATGATTAAACACATGGCTCTGTGTATACATTAGTACCTGTTCCACATTTTGGGGGCTACTACCTATGTTGTACTCTGGGGATACTTTGTTTTCTAAAAGTGGATAACTATGCTTTCTTTGGCTTATAGCTTTACAGCATGAGTTTGACACCAGGTATCTGTCTCTATGATTCACTTTTGGTGGATGTGTGTGTCATCTGGAGAATAAAGTATAGCCCCACAGTATGTATTTTCATCAAATGTGGGCAGACATAGCCCTACAGAGTTTGCTTGTATGTAAGAAAGCTATATGCCAAACAGGGGTGGTCCCAGGACTGAGTGCAGGGGAATACCACTTGTTACTGGCATAGAATTATACATGGAGGCTGCAAATTTTACTGTGTGTCCTACATCTGTGCGTCAGTTGTCAATCCATCATCTAACAATCATTTATGGTCAGTCTGTTGAGGATATGTATAATACCAGAATGTGGGAAGGGTATGAATTGCTGGTAAGCTATAGCTTGGCTGTGTGGACCTCACCTCCCTCACCTATAGCCTTGTTAACTGGCTTGAAATCTACTAGGTGTAGGAGCCATGATCTGGCCTTTAGAGAACTTAAGTGGGTATGGTGCAGTGTTTGCAGGTTCATAATGTCTCTGTTAATGGGTTCCATATTGCTGTGCTCCATAGCCTTCTCAATAACATTTGTCTGGCTTATAGGGTGAGAGTTTCCAGGATCTGTTGTAGTTCTACCCTTAATCAATTTATGTTAACATTTATACTGGGTGTGATGAGGGTGGACATGTTTAGGAATAAGTATATTAGAGGGTCAGTCCAGGTTTGAAGGTTAGTAGACCAAGCCAGATAGGCAGGATTAAGTTGGTTTGTACATGTGCTGAGGAGGGATGCAGAGTTTATTGTGAAACAGATGCTAAGGATGAAGCCACCAGGTAACAGGAAAAGAGGAATGCCTAAGATGAGGTTTATGGCTGTGGTGAGGGAGGACATGCAGGTGGATGGTGTGACAGTGCAAGATGCATAGGGCAGGAAGAAATGGAAACAGATGATCTACTGTGACAACCCCTAATGGGAGCCTCTAAAAGGAGAAGAAGAAGATGTAGCTCAACCCTTGTGGACTGTAAACACCATTACCGTGCATCATTCCACATGTATGTAACCTGTATAGAGGCTGCATCTGGACAGAGTGTTTAGGTGAATGGTGACTTCATATGTCAGCTTGTGTATGACACAGACAGGGACACTGTCCAGTACCATTGCTGATGTGGTTTGGACTTTGGCAAAGAGATGTTTTAACTAGAGTGTCTGTGAATCATCAGGTTTTACATTCTTCAGGTCTGGAAATGTGACCCTTGTGTAACGACAGGATGGTGAAATCCGCATTCAAACTGTCTGACAAGAAATTGGTAATGTCAGTCAGATAAGGGTACTTTGCGACCATTTACATTAACTGTGACCTGATCTGAGATTTCCCCTGTAGATTATACACAACACTAAAGAAAACTTTAGTGTTGTCTTTGGAATCCTTGCCATTTTGTATTTTGAAGCTTGCCTTGTGTGTTTATTGAGGGATTGTATTTTCCCAATGATACTGACCAGAGAGGTTATCCCTTCTTGGTATGTAACTCTTTTTTGGTACAACTTCACACTTTCTATTATATATTTAGTTTATGGCAGGGGTCCATGAGACTAATGCACTTTTACTGTATAAGTGAGAATTTCTTGTGTTTGTGATAGCACGGTCCATGCAACCCTGTAGGTGAATAGTGTGCATTACTGAAGGATTATGCAGCTGGGACAGTGTTAACCTTAGTAATGCAAAGCAATGATAAATAACAACAACAGCATCACCCACAGCACAGTGTCAACCCGTGTCATACACACACATGCGTACTCAAGTTCCAAAATGTGTGTAGTACAATGCATACTGGTCACCAATAGAAACTATGGAGTGTTAACACTGGCCAATACAGGGCATGTTACCCTGTCCATGTGTCCAATATGCATGTACATGCAGACAGTGCACCTCCACCATGTTCACAAATGGACACCTGCAAACCTGTGTTGCACACACCCCACACTTACTGTCCACTGTATAACGCATGCTGACACAACTACACAAATCAGCCAAGTGGCACACGGGCAAACAAAACACAATTGGAATAAACACTGGTGAAAACAATACAACATTGCTAATTACAGCTTTAATGCATCATGCCTGCTCAGCTACACCTTCAAGGATATAATTACACTTTACTGCTGACAACATGTTACACATCCAACCATTGTTATACTTTATTAAAGTCACCCTGTGCATCAGCACCATGTTAGCCTGTTCCTGCATCAATGTTACAGATGACAGGAGGTGGCACAGGTTTCATCATATGCACAGAGTGTGTTGCTGGTTTGCCAGAGGCCTACACTGACCCATACAATCGACATGTGTGTGTGAGGACCATGAGTACTGTTATGGGCCAATGTTGATGTAATGTGTGCGGGTATGTGTTTGCCCTAGGTTTCTGGTTTATGTGTGTGTGTCTGCCTGCACACAGTTCCACCATGTGGCTGCAATATAATGGGATTTGTGAGACAGCTACAAACTGTACCTGACAGGCATTACAGAGCACCATCTCTGGCCATGGATATGGAACCTGTGCCTGGCAGGGGTGCTACAGGCAGTATCAGGTACTAATCCAGATTGGGTACTATCTGAAGAGGTTGACACATGTCCACTGGATCCAGGTCCCTGCTGGGACTGGCCAGATCCACGTGCACGTGGTCTGCTAGGATGGTCTATGGACATCCCCCCCAACATTTCTGGGGCTGGTACTGGTACTATGGGAGCAGCTGTGACTTGCTGGACATCCACTGCGGCATCCAGCTGCTGATGTTGCTGGCATACATCCATGTTGATGTCTCAACCATCCCGCACTGTCCTGACACATGGACATGACATTGTGGAAGACATCCAATGTCTCACCCCAACGTCTATCAATGACCTCAGTGTAGTTACATATGGCACCTGCTAGGTAACGGATACTGTCATTTACAAAGGTGTTATGAGCCCTCTGTGCCCTTAGTCCCTGTCTGGTGTACTGCTCCATTCATGTCTATGCCTCCATGACAGCCTGGAACATGTGTGTGGTAGAAAGAGGTGTGGCATGTCTGTCAGGGGCATGATAACCAGCAGTGCTCTGACAACAACCTCTGGGCAGCTACCTATGTGGTACCATTCCAGACATCTGGCTATGGCTACTGTGTCCTGATACATGATGTGCCATAGATACCACACTGTCCTGGCCAATGCCAACTGTACACTGTCCCTCAGCTAAGGGCAATGGTGATGATGGATGTACAGGCAGTATGACTGTGTGGATAGATGGGGTGGAGACTTGTGTACTGTCAATTGGTGGCCCAACAACAGACCGTGACAAACCTGCCTGTGCCTCAACACACATATCCTCATCATCACTGTCTCAGTGACATCAGGTTCCCTGCTGTACTGAACCAGCCCCACCTTGGCACCTGTGAGAGGAAAACATGAAACACACTTTAAGACCTGAACATGACTTCAGACCACATGCGCACATGCACACATGCACACATGCACACATACGCACATGCACACATGCTCACATGTGCACATGCACACATGCGCACGTGCACACATGTGCACATGCACACATGCGCATATGCGTACATGCACACATGTGCACATGCACACCTGCACACACACAAAAATACACTCCTCCCGAAAGCAGACACAACACCGGCAATCACAGAACATACACAATAGCAGGTGATGGTGGGGTACAGTATCACAAGCAAAACAGTCATATAAAACATGTCAGCATGCAGGACATGTGTTGCTCAACAGCATGCAGTGCAAGTGTATTCAGTCCTTGTTACTAACAGTATACATGGCTTTGATGCATGTGTTTTGTTATTAGGTGATGGTCCTCCCCTGGAACACAATGCATACATGGACACAACATTGTTGTGCAGATATTCATAACCCTGTAATGTACTGTGCACCATAACTCACAGGTGTACATACCATTGCTGGATGTGTATCTGTGTCAGATAGGTATCCAAAGCTGATTATAGCCTCTGTGTCATTAGCAAATAACTGTGGACACATTTTTAGCACATGCATGATGAGTATTCACACAACATCATCAGTGGTGCATGGATAATTGATGGAATACCATTCGGCCACATACCCAATGTACGGTACTTATGGTGAATGTAGATCATATTGTGGACATGCCAGTCTCATCCATGACATGGCATGCTAAAACACAACTGCATATTTAAACACTACACATACCCAATGTGGGTTATTTAACCTAGCCACTCAGTAGCTTCACAAGACATATATGTGGTCGTTGTGCAAATGGTGATTGGCATGCATACTGTTTAGAGGTGCATATGTTTGCACACACACAACATTAAGGTGTATAGCAAAGAAAGCTATGTGTAGTCCTGAGGTTACAATAACTGGATGGGGTATAGTACCATAGGCCATCATCATGAAGCATCAGGTGGTCACTCAAGGCTACAAATGTTTCCCAAACCAGCATTAATCATGCTGCGCAGGAACTATATTACCCTGGCTAAATTCACCATTTCACAACCAGTTGTTACGTGAGTTTGTAAGGAGGCCAATAAGGAGCATTCCCTGACATGAATGTGTAGTGTGTTGCAGAGTATTTAAACGTCCCATGATGGGCCTCTACCCCTCAGGTATATTATGTGTAATGTGTGGATGAGATTTTGGATACTGGAGTGTGTCTTTACAGAGGGTTTGGGAATCCTTTATGTGTGGCATGTTAAAATGATCTGTGTATGACATAGATGTGTATGTTATGTGCATGTTGAGTATCAACTGTGCCTATCCAATGGTCACTACAGTCTAGCCACATTTGTTTGAGATGGTCTGGGTATTGCATGTGTTTGAGGCAGCTAATCACATTACTGAGATGTGCATGATCTTACACCAAACATGCACAGCTTGCATTATGGGTAGGTGTGTTACAAGTGTACATGGCCTACACTTTAACTATGACATGCACTTTTTATTTACAATAATAAATGTAGAACACACTCACCAGCATCTATCCACTGCTTTGATGTCACCCCAGATGGACCTACATAGAGATGAGACAGTTTGTCAGTGGCCACAACTGTGGCATTGCTACTGTGTGTTTGCAATCTTACAGTACAACAACAGTTTACATTCACAGGGCTACAGATTATGTTCCAAATGATCAGTATTGCACAACAACAGGCTCCGCATCTTTGAACGACACACTCCACATCTCACATATGCATGATCTACCAATACAGATACAACTAGTCTACATATATACCATGTTACCTGCATGCTCCATCTGTGCTTGCTGGGTGGCTCCAACCTCCATCATGGTGTATGTCTGCTGCTGTTGTTGTTGGGCAGGTGCCACCAGACTCAGGAGCAGCTCCTCCACTCTGGTGAGGGGGGGTGGATATTAACACCACCTCCTGTTGCAAGCTGTTGTCTACACACATCAGCAGCATGCTGATGGACATGTCTGAAAAGATCGCTGCAGTGGTGGCATACCTGCTCATATGTCGGGTTACGCAGGCCTACCTCACTGACCCTGCAGACAACATCTGACGGACATGTCTGAAAAGATCACTGCAGTGGTGGCATACCTGCTCATATGTCTGGTTATGCAGGCCTACCTCATTGACCCTGCAGACAACATCTTGTGACATTGCAGTACGCTCCTGCTTGTCCTGGCTGGTTCGTGAGAACATGAGACGGTGGTGCTAAATCATATTGCTAGTAATGATATAATCTTCAGCACTACTGTAACTGGGGTTCCTGCAATGAGCCATGATCCCTGGAAGACATAAATACAAAAATATGTCTGAGCATGTCATCCGGCACATTTAACATTATACAGTACAGATATCACTGAACTGCCATATATAGCAACCTATAAGCTACCTGAGAGTGAAACACTGTAACTGCCACTTATCACTGCTCACCCCACATCTGCTTGAAAATGCCTTGTTCACTTTCTAGCTCATGAACCATGTTCTGCACAGCAACAAAATAAAATCACTATATAAGACTATACAAGAGTACCTGGCACACTGTATGCAACATGATGCACCACCTAGCCACAGCAGATAGACATCAAGCTGATGTGTAAAGAAATATATCATCCATCACAATCAGTGTAAGGTCCAGTAAATGTATTACTGTTATACCACACAACTTGTTAATGGCAAACCCGTGGCCAAAATATGTGCACAATTGGGAATATAGGTTGCATAATGCTGTAGTACACTATGAATGCTACTAGATACGCAGTTATATGTTTTACCACACATATGTCAAAGGACATGTTACAGACATACCCACACACACAACAGACATAATTACAGGACACAAAGGTATGACAACCCAGATAAGCTTTCAGTGTGTACTATACAGTACTGTGTGTCAGTACTTACACAACCTTAATCTTGAGAAATGTAATCTGTGATGACTACAGGGACAACACAAAACAGTGGATGCAAGCAATGTGGACATACACCATACTTTGCTGTACAGGCCTAGAGCTTTAAGTAGTACTACAGTACACACAGGATTTGCATTCAACATTGGTACCAATCAATAATCATAGATGTAGTGCTTTAGCCTCCAATGACACACCCTAGTTAAAACCAAGGGACTTAATAACACTGTATGCAATAGCACTTGTTCTGCCTAGCAACAGAATATACAGCTTTTGGTAGGATCAAAGCAAGGACCCATAATACCATGACGTAAACAGTTTCCTACTAAGCTATCCCACAGATACATATATTTGACGTATTCACAAACATATTGATCATCACAGTCAGTCAACAGTACTGATAATCTATTGTAACAAGTAGATGTAGGTGTGTATGAGTATATATAACTATATATATATATATATATATATATATATATATATATATATATATATATATATATATACATATACACATCCATTGGTCTACATATACATATATATGTAGGCACATATACATTTCACCTTTCATAGTGAGAATATCAATTATACAAAGGATGTAAGGTGTACAGTAATGTAATAAAATCACACAGTCTTGGGATAAATGCATTGAAGGTGTTAACAGCCCAGGTAGCTTTAGCAGGCCTTACTGGCTTCAACATTGCAAACTGAACAAACCACTCACAGTGTTTAACCACCACATGTCGTATGTCAGCACTGTATGCTGTCTTGTTTGTCACACACTAAAACCTACATACAAATATGTGCATACTAACCTTCACCAACATATATATCTCCCCCCTTCACAAACAGTTGCAATATGTCCCCTGCTCTATGCACATATACAGATGTGAATATATATGACACATATATTTCTCTGTATGTGTGTGGCATACATACACAAGGTCCACACTGTTGTACGTTCCTGGACCTCACAGCTGAACTGTTGGCCCTTGCTGCAACACAAACAGGTGTCACATGTGAACACACACTAACATTGGGGGGGTATATATGGCAACAGATGCTAGATAAGCATACTAGACTGTTACAGCAGTTGCCAGTGCTAAGCTACACTTTAATATGACTATCATGCATGTGTTGTTCTGTCACACCCATGTTTATATAATGTCAGTGCTAATCCCCCCAACAGCCTTTGGCCACACTATTGTACAGAACACAGATAACATGGATCAGATCTTTGACATTTAATGCTGAGCTACACATTTCACATATATGTCCCACTGCCCATAGGTACACACAATATTGTTCATAGCAGTAGTTAAGCAGAACATCTGCACATAAAGAAGTACTGCTGCCACATATGAATGGTTCACATTATGTAGACTATTCTTTAATAACATCTACTACATGTCAGTAAATACATATGTGTCACATACCTTTCCTTTGTATGATTTGGTAATATTTCTTTTTCCTTTTCTCTGTCTCTCTCTAATTTTCTCTCTCTCTCTCTGTCTCTCTCTCTGTCAGTCTCTGCAATAGAGTGATTGAGTTTGTTGGTAGAGATTGCAGCCTGCTTTTGTAGGAATTTGCACATGAGTATGTGATGGCTTCTGCACCAATTAGTGGCCACCATTTGCTAATTGCATGCAGCCTGCTGTGTAGTAATTGCAGTAATCACTGTCATAGCAACCCAGTACTATAAATTGCTGACTCATGTAGGCGTGGCCCTTTCCGCTTTCCAAGATGCAGATCATCCTTGTTTGCTGTGGACATCATTATTTAAGACAGAAGGTTGGTATAGTTCTTATATCAGAAGCCAGGCATGTAGCCAGAGATTTACATTTTGTACTCAGACCTAATGTTGCTGCTTTCAGTACCCACTTGTCAGTGTAGAAATGTGCTCACCCCTCAAAATGCTACCCCAGGCTACATGGAAAGATGTACTTTCTTTTCAACTGTTACAGTTAACTACCATACAAAGCTAGTTATTGAGATGTATTCCATTGGCATAAGAATTGTTTGTGAACTGCTATACTGCGAATATTCATTTACTCAGTTCTAACAGTTTGTGCTTTTTTAGTGTTGACATTAGCACATGCTGCTCAGAAAAACTGGACACATTTCAGTGCTGTGAGTATGCTTACCTACATCCTTGGTAGACCCTGCACACACAGGTCTATTCTACATTTGGGTAGGGTTGCAGAAGTACAGAGAGCGTAAGTACTATTGTGTGGATTTTATCTTGCTGGACTTACAGGGTTGCTGTGTACATGTTAGTTTATCAAGGCAAATAGTCTATCTGTGTAACTCCCAACTGTGGACCTATACACATGATAGCCAGATAATAGCCTGTTATTTTTTGTCTGTGCACCACACAGGTCTTTTCAGCAATAGAGCAATGGCATTCTTACAGTCGGTTGCTACCAGTACATGGCTACATCCATTTGTATTTCAGTGTTGTATTCCTACATAAGGGTATGCTTCCGAAACTCCTTCCAAAGTAACAGCAGAAAGGCTGATATGCCTCCGTGTTTCTGCCTCTGCCAGACCTCTCAACCACTCAGGTACATATTTGAACAGAGTCAGGGAAAAGTCATGAAAAAGTCAGGGACAATCAGGGACACCATTAAAGTATTAGTGCCATTAAACTGAGACATTGAGAGAATCAGAGCATATGAATTAATACACATTTCCTGAAGTAAAAGAAGTGTCTAACTCTTAATTATTGTCATTATTCATTAAGTGTAATTCACCACCTTTCTGGCCAAAGTCAGTAGTTTTCAGAGGGATTCAGAGGGACAGAGCTAAAATTTGTTTCAAAATCAGGGACATCCCAGAAAATTAGGGACAGTTGGGAGGTATGGCCTCTGCCCTAAACAGATATGCCAGTGTTTGTCCTGCTGTGATACTGTGTGGGGTTGTAAAGTGATGGTGTAACATTATTTCCTGCTAGAATGGCTGCTTCTCTTATCACAGTCATGCAATGTAATCCCACAACAACTGTTGGTCAACATCCACAGAACAAGTTGTGTGGGATGGTATTCCTATTTTTCCTTTACATTCAAATCATTCTGTTGCATGATATATTTATTTAAGCACCAACTTGATGTATATCTACCGTAGCTTAGTGGGACTTCATGTTGTGTGTGCAAGGTCCAGGGTTCAAGACTTACAGAGGTGTTTTATTTTGCTCCTGAGCAGAACAAGGGCTCTCACATACAGAATGACTAAGACACTTTTAAGCAGTTGTAAGCGGGTTTGCGCAGGTTTGCGCATTGCTGCACGTTCCTTAGCTAAACGCAAACAAACGCAAACTCGCCCAAACCCGCTAACAACTGCTTAATAGTGCTTACTCCTGCTCACCCCCACACTAATTTCTTAGAAAGAAGAGAAAAATGGGGAGATAGGAAAGTGGTGAAAAAGGGGCACAAAGAAGGAAAGACAGTATGGAAAATAGCTCAAGATGTGCAGGACGGGTGTAGGGAAGGTCCATAGCCGCTCATTTCTTCAACAGCAACAGCTGTGCATATGCAATACATTTGGAGATAGATATTAAACCTTTAACCCCTGAGAGAGGGGAGAGGACAACAAAGTATGTTGTAATGTCAATTAAATAACATTTCATGTGTCCTGTGGCCATGTGTGCAAAATGGGCAGCTATGTATGGAATGTAATTTTTTTTTTGGGAGCAGATTGCCCTTTTTTTTCAGGTGAGAGTGGAATGTGGGGTAGGGGAAGTAGGTATATTTGGGGAGGCAGGTTGGGGAGGTAAAAAGACAAAACAAACAAGACGCATACAGGGACGGTATATGGCACATGTGGTAGGTGAACACCTTTGACGGGGAGGGATGTTTGGAAATCACAAGCCCATGAGCCCCCAGATAGAAACAGTTGGACTGATGTCCCCACCTATGGGCAGTCACCACTGCACCTTCATGGCCCAGAGGGTGGCTGTGCTGGGGAATGTGTAGGAGGGGCAGGCTGACCCGGGAGTTGCGCCACTCAGGCCTCAAGCTGGCATAGATGTTCTGCAACAGAACATTCAATCTCTCACGCACCACAGCCAGGACCATTCGAAGGGTGATAGGTGGCCCTCCTCTGCCCATGCTTGCACGGGGGGGGCTGAACCCCATCCCCTGCAGTGTTTCCACTCGAAGGTGGTACAGGGCAAACAGAGGAGGAGGTCCCAGGCTGGGCACCAGATCTGCTGATGCCAGGTGCCATGGCCAGCTGAGGTGGGACAGGTGGGTCTGCTGGTACCGGCCTTCCCATACAAACTATGTTTTGGAGAGTTTAATAAAGATATGGGTTAGTAACAGTCAGCAGCATTCCCAATTAGTTATAACAGCATGCAGAAGTATTCCCATTAACCCAACACACCAGATTTTCAACAGTTGAAAAGCAAGCATAACACATGCATATATAGAACAATAGTGGACATTGCAACAGCATGCAGGTTGAATTGATGGTAACAGGCCACCAATATTGTGGTATTTTAACAGGGCACATGCATAGAAATAAATGCAAATATTTATAAACCAATAGGACAAATGTCCCAACAAATGTTTTGAGATTAGACATCTCGATTGAGGTGTGGAATTGCATTTTTCATGCACATACAATAGGGTGGAAAAAGATAGCTCAATTAACAACTTATATATCCTTTTAGTTTTCACTACATTCCTATTAACTGCAGTTATATGTCCCTTACATGTATTATTACACTACCCAATGTCCTTATATTGTGCAATTGGATTTTGCTAGATCATTATATACATGAGCTGTATCTTACATACAAACTGTCCAAGATGCAGATGTTACTGCAACATATTTTGAGAGTTGCTCACACACACTACTGTTAAGATGGTACACTGATGGCTCTACTTTCATATAAATATCTAGATATGTTCAGGTGAAAGTATCAGTTATATGTTAACAGCTCCCTACATTTCTGGCAGCACACTGACATTTCTTGGGAACTCAGTACCAAGCTACTCATGCGCCAGATTAACCTGTACATGCTGGGCATGAACCAACAGTTGAGGGCTGTAAATATGCATAAAAGCTACTGGCACTCCCTTTATCCATGTTATACAGGCCTACCCAAGAGTGGGTTGACACTGCTTAATACAACACTACTATTTGTAGAATGCAACAGTACAACAATATATCAAAGAAAATGACACAGACGCACTCCAGGAATTATACATTTATTAAAGGATTATTACACCTTTACTTATTGGGTTAAAACACTTTTTGAAGACTCTCTCATTTATTTTATATAACAGTACATGCAGAATAATTACTAATCTGCCTGATGATGCAGCCTTTGCAGCCTATCTTCATGGGCTTGCTGGTTCATAGCCCAGACACCTGCAGCCATGAAGTAAATGCAGTGATATTGAGACATACCTATCCATAGTATAGGCAAGCATAGCAATTCTTAACTACTTAATACAATGGCTACTTACTCAGTACTGGGGCATTAGGCATTGCATGGGATTCCTGGATACACTGGTGCAGTTGATCCTCCCTACATTGCTTCAGGTCAGAATACTGGTGCCTGACCTGCTCACCAGTCCAAGGAACAGCAGTGGCACTGGTGAGATCATGGACAAGACTGTTCCAGGCCTCCGTTTTATACTGAGTACCCTGGTACTGGCCCTGCAGGAGTCTTTCCTCAAGATCGTGGACAAGGAGCCAAACCATTACTTTGGACTCCTCAATGCCCCAGTGTTGCGCTCTAAATCAAGTGCCTTCTCCAACACTGGCCATGCTGACTGCAGAAGGAAGCTACAACCAGTTATAGCAAGTATTCCCACCTGTGGAGCTTAAATATGCCTCATTTCCCACACTTATTTATGATTGGCCAGTATTGGAAAAACTCAGCTGCAGACATGCCTGCTTAGCTGATGTTGGCAATGTTTAAAATTCCTTTGATAGATAGGTGTCTGTTGAAAGTGCATGTTCATGAAATGCTGTCATGGCTTAGTGGTTACGTACTGTGACTATAGTGCACAGTATCCTGAGTTCGAGCCATGTCATTGCATTTTATTTTCCTACTGGGTAGACCCGACTGGTTAAGGTACAGTAAATGAGGTGTGACCATGTTTTACTGACTTTGCTCAACTTTGCTAGACTTTGCCCAGCGTTGCTCAATGTTGCTCGGCGTTGCTCGACATTGCGCTGGTTAGCGTGGTGTGCAGCTATGCGCAAATACGTTGTGATTGCGCTGGTCAGCGGTGCACAGCTACACACAAAGACATTGCGCTGGTTAATGCGGTGCACAGCTACGCACAATTAGATTTAAATATGCTTAATACTGGTAAAATGTGCTTAGCAGTACTGTATATTGCTTAAAATAGGGGTACTCATGCCTCAGAATGCCTAACCATTTCACTGTCAGGAAATATTTTTGTATACAGATTTCCAGCAGAAAATGGAACATGCAGTAGTGGGACTCGAACCGGGAATGCCTCCTTTTTGTGCGAAGGCTCTAACCACTACGTTATTGCTATTTTGTTTAAGTTGCATATATTTTTCTTATAGGTTTATAGGTTCATAGGTTGGTACTAGGCTATCGGCCCTAAGGCCTATGCAAGCCTAGCCATAACAATTCCCTGGAAATTTTTTCCCACAATATTTACTTCTCTGAGCCCCTGTCTAGCAGGGCGACTGACATGATCCCCGGGGTGAATTTCCTATCTCCCATCCAATCATCAAGGTTCCTTTTGAAGAGGGCCAATGAGGCGCTCTGCTTGTTATGTATGGGCAGTCTATTCCAGAGTATGGGGAGTCTCTGGGTCAGGAACCTATCTCTCCAGCATGTTTTGTTCATTGTGATGATAAGGTTTAGATCCCTGGAGCATGTGGCTCTGAGGGATTGGGATTTCTTTAAGTGGAGCATGTCCAACAGCTCAGGGTTGGACATGGCCTTGTATGTTAAGCAGAGATCGCCTCTGAGTAGACAATATGCCACAGAGTATAGCTGGAGTTTTTTTAGGCGGTCAGCATATGGCATCTGCGTTAGGCCTATGATTCTTTTAGTGAGGTATTTCTGTGGCCTTTCCAGCTGTTGCAGATGTCTTGTGAGGTACATACCAAATGGGTAATTATACCCTATAATGGGTCTAATGAGGGATGAGTACAGTGGGACAATGACCTCCTTTTTTCTGGATGAAAAGCCATAGAAGGATTTCCTGACTGTTGTGGCGATGTGGATATCGAAAGTGAGACCACTGACCACTTGTGTCCCTAAGTCTCTCATCACACTTTCAATGTTTAGTGTCCTGCCACCTATGTGGTAGTTCATGAGTACATGTTTTTTTCCAAAGGGGATAACTATACATTTCTTGGCATAAAGCATGAGCCCATGGCTCTGGCACCAGGCATCTTTTTCTGTAAGGCCCTTTTGTAGAATATCCACATAATTTGGGGATTCAATAATGGCTCCCAGTTTGCAGTCATCTGCAAACTTTGTTAGCCAGAGTCCCTTAGTGTTGGCCTGTACTTCAGAGAAGTAGATGCCAAACAAGAGTGGTCCCAGGACTGAACCCTGAGGTACTCCACTTGTCACTTGTCTGGAGCTGGATTTGGAGTTGGCTACTTTTACAGTCTGGTTTCTGTCAGTAAGCCAGTTGGCAACCCATTGAGTGACGTAGGGTTTTATGCCCAGCTTAGTAAGTTTATCTATGATTCCAGAGTGGGGGATGGTGTCGAAGGCCTTGGCAAGGTCCAGTTAGGCTGTGTGGACCGCCTTATCCTCATCCACAGCTCTGGAGACCAATTTGAAGAAGTCAATCAGATTCAGGAGACAAGATTGGCCCTTCACAAACCCAAACTGGGTGGGGTCCAGTGTCTGGAGGTTGCCAATGTCTGTTTATAATTCCATGATAAGGCGTTCCATGCCCTTGCAGATCAGGCTTGTCAGACTGATGGGACGGTAGTTCCCGGTATACAAGACAGATCCTCCCTTGTGGAGTGGGATAACTATAACTGTGCGGCACTCAGTGGGCACGAAGCCTGAGGTGAGGCTATGATTAAACATGACACTTAGGTGGAGTGCCAGTTCATTTTGTAGTTCATGTAGTACACAGTCTGGGATGTCATCTGGTCCCATGGATGTTGTATTCTTAGCATTGGAGAGTGCTGTTTCTACCTGTGTGGCTGTGATTATCGGAATTTGGCAATCTTTTGGTATTGAGATGGGCCCTTTAGGGTGTGAGAAGGGAGTGAAGTTGGCACTAAATCGATCTGCCAGGATATTGGCAATATCCTTGGGATAAGTATATTTAATGCCATTCTGTTGTAGCTCAGAGCAGATCTGAGCATTCCCATTTAGATTCTTGACATGACTATAGAATGCCTTGTGGTTGTCTTTGAAATCTTTGGCAATTTTATTTTCATAACTAGCTTTTGAGGATTTTATGAAGGATCTCAGCTTCTTACTGAGGCCGGTGAGGGAATTTTTTGCATCCTGGGATTTTCCTCTTTTCTGCAAAAGTTTCTTCCTTCTGCTGTATAGTTTGTTTATAGCATATTATCCTCTTCTGGTGTCTAAGCTGCTAACTGTAGCTAACCAATGGGCAAACCCGAGCAAACACATGCAAATACGGGCAGCTATATTGGATGAAATAAAAAAAAATTTTTTAAAAATCTTTCGATTTTTAATTTTGTCAGTTGTTTAACATATGGGGGATTGTAGTGTTACATTGTGCACATGTGAGCGGACTCACTCATGTAACTTGAAATTGCAACATTTCTTCATTGCAGAGGCGTGGATTTTTGGACTGCTCGGCAGTCCAACACGGCCCCCTACACTTGTCCATGCTCCATGTAAGCTTTAGAGTTGAGGCAGCACACCCTCATTAATATGCATGGCGCACTGCCATCATACTCTTAGACTGGCGCTTCCGTGTAAGACTAATCTAGTCTTACACGGAAGATTAGTAAATCCTGGGGTTTATCTCCACTAAATCACTACAGAATAGGAAGGGCTAAAATTGTATGTTGAGGGGATAAACAGTCAGCCTACCAAGTTTGAGAGATGAGTGCTTTGGCTTACTGCAGTATAAGAAGGACATTTACTGTATGATGAGGGGATTAACAAGCAGCATACAAGGCTTGGGAACTGGGTGTTCTTAACTCTTTCTTTTGATATTATACTTGGTTTTGGTTGCCTTAAGTAGCCAGAATTAGGTCTACAGGAGATAGTAAATGTTCTTAGAACATGAGAGAAATTCCTAGGAGATAAAGAAATAATCATATAATGAGATGCAATAGCTGACTTGCTAATTATGCTTGCAGGATTATTTTTCTATGGAAACATGTGACATTAATCAATAAGCAAAAATAAGGAGCTCATGATAATGACAAGGACATTTTGCCCTTGTCACACTATATAAAGTACCTTGATAGGAAGAAGTGTGAGGTATATAAGTTGTTGAGGGGCGAAGTTCTAGGCACTGATATTAAGTTATGAGAAAACAATTCAGACAAAGTATTCAAATAATAGAGCATACAGGAAAATTTGCTACACTTAAGGGACAGGTTACAACAACTTCCTCTTCTACCTGACATTTATAAACCTGGAAATGTCTGCGGAGGATTTCCTTACTTTAGTTAGACAGGTAATCCTACTACCCATCTTCCACTCTATCTTTTGCAGATGTAAAGCCCAGTCCTCAAGTTTTTTGTCAGGTCAGCTATCATCATTATTATTAATATTATTGGCAATTTGCATTATCAGACTAAGTTAATGATGCCCACCCACTTGTTTTTTTTTTTTTCAGTGACCAGGAAGGTAAAGCTTTACATACAAATATAGAAATATAAAATTATACTTTCTTAATGCAGAAGTGTTCAACATTAAGACTGAAGTTGTTCTGGATTCTGGTCCTAGCTAAATGATTCTGGAGAGAATTTCAGAGCAAGTACTATAAAATATTAAGAGATATTTAAAACTTACTCCTGGCATAATACTGTTTGATTTATCAAGAGGAAACAGTTTAATCCTTTGCTTTTAATGATGGCAGCATCTAAAAGGAAAGACAAACAAATAAGATTTATTGGAAACAGCAAAAAACTATAAAGGCAGGAAATTAAACTACCTAATATCTAGCTCTCAAATGGGTAGCATATATGAAGGTGAGGACAAAGGATTTTATGGAGACATTGGGCTGTACCTCTGTTGTTAAAACTTACAGTAAAATGAACACCTGTGTTCTCAAACATGTCCTTCAAGTTTCACCTCTACTTTTAGCAAAACTAGGAGTTCTGCCTTCCACTGTTTTTTCAAGTCACAATTCCCTAGGGAATCTTCCAATTAGATTTAACAATGTCCATAATTCCTGGTGCACTAATATTAAGTAAAAGTTACATTATTTTACGTCATTTCCCCCTTGTTGTTTGATATTCTACCTTGAAATTAAACCAGATTTTAATATTGGAAAATTTAGACTGTTTTTGGATACCACTTCAACAACTTCTTACAGCAACTGATTAGGATAACTCCTGTCTAAGAAATTTTTCTTAAAATGTACTTCTCTTGGTGAAACTCACCATCTTCAGAAAACAACCAAGTCGTACAAACTGACTTTTAAATAACAGGTTTTAGTGTGTAGAAGATGACAACTGTAAAAATGTAAATATGAAGTAATACATGTCCTTTATAAAAATGGATGTTTAAATCCAATACTTGTGGCATCCTTAGAGATCAAAAAGTCTGAATAAGAAATCTTAGTACATTGAGAACTAAAAGCGATATTAAAAAAATGAAGTGCTAGTATTCAATGATTGAAAAAATATTAAAATTTAATAACATGACCTCCTTATATAATAAAAATGTAATTGATAATATGAGAACAAGATAATATGTTACGAAAACATCTTATAAAGCAGTGTCCTCCTAAGCAGCAAGTACTAAGTTGGAAAATACTAGAGCAATGGATTATTTCATTGCCACACCAGAGAGCTGCTTAAAATGATTTTCATTAAGTAACATGTATATCTATCTATATATATATATATATATATATATATATATATATATATATATATATATATATATATATATATATATATATATATGCATATATAGGGTTCCTATTACATTGTCGAATTCCTGAAACTTTGAAGCAGAGAACATCAAACTCAGATGTTCAAAGTTCCAGGAATTCGAACACAAAAAATAAATAAATAAATAAAAACCCTAACAGCATTTTAACTGTTGCAAGCAGGGGGGCAAGCCCCCCTGCACCCCCCACACCCCCCACTATTTAAATATACCAACTCAGAGATCACAATACAGTGCAGAAAGAGAAGAGTTTTTTGTGTTTCGTTTGTTTTTATTTTATTTTTTTACATTGTCGGAGTTCTGAAACTTCGAACATAAGGTTTCGACCTTATGGTGTTCGAAGTTTCGGAACTTCGACAAGGTAATATGAACCTATATATATATATATATATATATATATATATATATATATATATATGTGTGTGTGTGTGTGTGTGTGTGTGTGTGTGTGTGTGTGTGTGTGTGTGTGTGTGTGTGTGTGTGTATGTATTGGTATTACTCAAAGGAAATATCTGAACCCAATTACTTGCTAAAGCAAGCCATTTAACTTTGAAAAAAAATATGAAATTATTAAATCAGGATAAGGCCACCCCCTGGAAGAAGAACTTTTATCCCAAATGTGTACACAAAACAGGGGATGGAAAAGAAGTAAGGTTAAAACAGTGACAATTTAAAAAAAAAACTTCGCTAATTTATTGAGATCAGCTAATGCTAGGGGATAAATGACTGAAATGGCAGATGGAAACAGGCATACTGATATATTAAGGGTTGAATACAACTTCCAGAAAGCTAATAATTATTTTGCTATACATTGAGTCTTAATGAAGATTAGTGTCCATTGCTTAAGGCCAGATAGGGCTCCCAAAGACTTGAGGATTATTAACAGAACCTTTAAAGGGCTCAGAGAGTTGGATGTTTTCTAGTACACCGACTGTTTCTTGGGCAATGCTTTTCGACAGGCAGATTTTGGAATAGCTCTATGTATAGATATTTATTTTAATGTGATATATTCTAAGCATAGATAAGTATTTTAATGTGATATGATACTAATCAAAGCCTTTGTTCAGAAGTGAGTCCCCATATACTGTTATACCCATGTCTATTTATCTCACATGTTTTTGCAGGTAAACAGTGGTTGTAGAAGGTGTGAGGAGATTCAGAAGAGATGTTAGGAGCATGTGTTTGAAGTACTTTGTGTATACTTGATATTTTACAAGTTTCCTCTAGTCCATATCAGCTTACAAGGGCAGATTAATTTAGATTAGAATGATTCCTCATAATTAGCTTTCCAGGCACACAATTTTTTATGATGTATGTTCATATTAATTTAGCCTGTAATGTCTCACACATCAGCTTTAGCCATAGTTAATTACTGTGGTGTTATAATGCAAATGTCAGAAATGTTAACCTCGCCCCCTTCTTTTCTGAGCACAACAAATTTAGAGAATCAAGGCACTGTCAGATTTGCAGAGGGAGATAGTTTATCTGTACTAGGGCAAAGTTACGCCTCCACTTTTTGGCCTATTTTAATTGTGTTGCTCTTTTAATATGTCCTGCTTCACTGCAATCAGTAAAAGATAGATGGGAAAGGGCTTCATTGGAAGCTCAGAATCTGTTCTCAGAGTTTGAAGCAGCTTGAGGTCATGAGGGATCTGTGGTCAGTAGGTAGAGAAGCCTACCCACCATGGAAGGCAAGCAGCTGGCAGCCAAACATCTACCCTGGAAAACAAATTAATATAAAATAAAATAAAACAAAATAAAATAAAGTAAAACCCATCTAAAAATCCAGATGATGTGCATAGTAAGAGTCACCCATCTCCTTGAATTTAGAGGTGAATGTTGTGCTGACAATGCTAAATGTGACAACAAGAAGGAAGGTATTGAGAATACAGATGAGACAGAGAGTAACTGTTGGGGAGGGCAGTCAACAGATGAATACATGTACTTGGAGGAATTTTTATGATCCCTTTTGGAGGAAGGTAGGGCTAAGATGTCTGAATTAGTTTCATATAAAGGTTTTGGGTCCTGTTACCCCAGTATTACTCCTATTGCACAAGTGATAGTGCAGGTACCTATGACTCCTGCTTCTGCCAACATAGTAGAACAGGCTTATGAGGCAGGTCCCACTATGGCATGTGGTAGGAAATTGGTAACCATTTGAAATGTTAGGACACACTGGAGCAAATCTCAAAATGAAGAGACTGGCCATTTCTTTGAATATTCCCTTTTCTCCAAAGTATGGTGATCTTGGAGTTGGTACATTAAGTTTTTAGGGTAAAAATGAAGGGTGGACTTCCCTACCCTTCAAAAAGAAGTTTAAGTTGAACATCAATTTCTGAGATTCACTCTTCTCTGGGTTTTAGGCGTATTTTTTCAGCTTTTCACTACTCAGCATTTTGAATTCTGACATTTCAATAGGGAGCCTAGCAAATTTCATGAAAAAAACCCCCCACAGAATAGCCCAATTTTTATTACCTCTAGGGGTCCCATATGATATAGGCTCTGGACGGGGCATGATCAGCATTTCTCCAAGAACACACAACACAGCACATGTACCCATTAACATCAGAGAGAAAATTATAATAGGTGATTATATCAACATATTCATATTAGATTGATGCTGATGGCATTCAGAGACTTGTGCAAGCCAAGAACTCTGGCTCTACGGAGTTGGATGCACCTTAGGCAGCCCCTGAAAAAATCCTCTTCAAAGCTATTTCAAAAACCTGAGATAATTGGGTGGTGTAGTTCATGGTTTAAATGGCTGTTTTGATTGATAAAATTTCAACACAGGCCCTTCCATTTTCAGCCTGCTTCTTAACCATCAAGAAGGCTCATCACATTTGAGGTGGGTTAGCATGGTCTTGGTATGACCAAAGGTTTAGGAATCTCAGGGTGATGGACAAATCATTGTGATGAGATCAGCGCCACTTGTGGGTAAGTCTTACGCTAAGCAAGCCAGGAGGAATTAATTCTACCATCTCCTCAGACCAATAATTTAAGAGAAAGTTTTAAATGTTACTGGCCAGAAATTTGCTTTACATAATCACACTTAGACTCCCACAATAGCAATAAGCATTTTTCAGTTATTTGATGATCTAAAAATGTGCAGCAATAACTGGTTAATAGCTCAGAATCAAGCGATAAACCATCATTTAACAAGCAAGATGACATAATTAAGGGAAGGAGCTCCTTTTGTGGGCAAAGAGGGATTTCCTTTTGAGTGCAGCCACATTCCTCTCATTCCCCATTTGGGATCAACAACCTGAGCAATGAGGTAACTGTAACCAGCAGTTACTGCAACAAAAAATAAATGCCCCTTTTTCTTATTCAAAGCTTATCCTCAGGTTTTCCATAGGATCCACAATGTTAGATTATGTCAGACCAGTCAAATGCCTAAGTTCCATAAAGGGAGAGAAAAAGTAGTACATAAGCTTATTGAGATTGAACTTCAACAATGCCAGCTGGTGAGCCACCTCTACCACCTAGTCCCAGAAAAGAAAGAAGGAGAATGTTTTACGCACTATTTGTCCCATCCAACTGTTTCTTCAGTCAATTACTTCACTGATAGGGAGCAAACCAATGTCTAGCCTGCCAAAGTGATCAAGAGCTTCCCAGACCCATGGTTGAAAAAACTAGATATTAAATCAGCCTTCATGCTTCATGTGACCAGGGTACAAAACTGCCCCCTACTAGCTTTGAGTTTTTATGGATGTTTTTTTTTTTTTTTTTGTGAAGGCCATGCTCGTGGGCTGTTTGCCAGCATGTGCCATTTTTTAAACATTTAGAAAATTGATAGATTGGGTCTGGCAGCATAAAGCCCCAAAGCAGGCTGCTATTCACTATTTGGATGACTATCTCCTAAATGTTGAAAGTAGAGCTAGGGCAACAAAGGACATGGAAATCTTCACTGAATTAGCACAGAGCTTGGAGTTCCTTTGACCTTAAACAAAACTGAGGATCCATGACAGGTTATTAAGTTTGTGTGTATAGAAAATGATGTTCCTTTCACAGCTTTCAAACTTCCTCCTGATAAATTATAGTGACTTAGGACCTCAACTGAATATTTTTTTGCCAACAAGAAAAATAAGGTGTAGTGAAGTCATGCAGCTCCATGGTCTGCTCACTTTTGTCTGCACAGACATCTCTCCAGGTAGGACCTTCATGAGATAGGTTTCAAGTATGTTAAAAGGGGGAAAGACCAAGCACCATTTAGGTCAAGATTTAAGGCAGTGGCAAAGATTATTTGTGATGCTGGAGGACCTTATTGACCAATTTGAATGGGGTATCACCATGGCAGAGCCCTTGTATTTCATCAGATACCCTCCAGTTATTCACTGATGTAGCAGATGGAATTGAAATGGATGGGTAATTCCAAGGCAAATCGTTTTCAGCCCTGTGGCCTTCTTCTTTGTCTAAAGAAAGCAGAAGGAACATAACATGTTTTAGAGATTTTGCCAATTTGGCTTGTGTCATGTTTGGAAGGATTATTTTGCTAATAGAAGGGTCATCTTCCACTCTGACAACCAGGCAGTAGTCCAGCCATTAGTGGAAAGGCCTTCTTATTGCAAATGGGTGCAAAAAGTGCTAAGACTGCTATTTTATTAAGCTTACAAATGAATCTGAATTTTACAGCAAAATATACTCCTTTGACAGTAAATACTATAGCTGATAGTCTGTCACATTTTCAGAACTCCATATTTCTGCAATTGGTAAAAGAAGTACAGCAGGAAGGACCACCTTTGCCATCACAAATCTGGTTACTTGGTGAAGATTTGCCCTCATTTTCTTATCCTGGTCTTCAGCTGTGAGTATTAACAGGTCCTATTCTGCACCACTATGGGCATTTAAGAGCTTCTATCTTAAGTTGACAAGCCATTAGCAGAATTTGCTGGTTTCAGTCCTTGTTCACATTTTGGTCCAGAAGCGTTCTGTAGATAAAGCAGCTAGTAATATCAGGATTCATCTATGAAGTGGATTGCCTATCTCCTCAGGCTACCTGATATCACAAATAATTGGCTGGTAAACAGAGGGATCAAAGGCTGGGGCAACAATAAAGGTGTAGTTTCAGACCCTGTGAACCACATCAGCAGACACCCGTTTGGAACCATCATTAAGGGTGTGTTTACCTCAATTGGAAGCATACATACTTTTATGGTTTGGGCAGCTGTATTTACTTGATTATGCTTTGGAGCCTTCAGGGTGAGTGAATTACTACTCCATAAAAATTTGCCAGAAAGCCACAAATTCTGCAAGGATCAATCCAAAATAATTCTCATTTTCCTTGCTCAAGAATTCTGGTCAAGGCAAAAACTGAGCCTAGAAGGGACAGATTTTATATACAATTTTTATCTATTTGTTAACCAGGTCCTTTTCTAGGGGTGAGCCAATAGTACTGTTTGCGTGACTTGCTCATGGTCACATTGTAGGCAAATTGCGGTAGAAGGATTCAAACCCTGCGCTTGGAATACAGGAAGAAAAACAACTCAGAGCCAAAAGGGCCAAGCAGCTCTCTTTCACTTAAAAGATTAACAGAAATACAACAAGTGTAACATGGGCATGCAAGCTATGAAACTCTAATAACTGATTTACCTACTAGGTCTAGCAGTTGTTATGGAAGATTTAGGCTCCAAGATCTTAATGAGCTGCCTGAAGGATACAGGGTTTGATTCTTTCTACCTCCATTTGTGTGACTCTAAGCAAGTCACTTAACCAGCAGCTTCTAAGTGGGACATAACACACACACACACACACACACACACACACACACACACACACACACACACACACACACACACATACACACTGGAGTACCTTTAAAATGCAGTAAAAGATAATATCCCAAATGTAACATCTTGGAGTGCTTCTCCCAACTGCAAAAATGCAGTAAAAGATATCACTGGCAATACTTGCAGATCAACTGTGCTTGTGTGCCTGGGGTGGAAAGCGTCAACTGCGTTTGCATGTGCCCAGCTGGATGATAGATTTGTTTAGTGTTCCACAGACTAGAACATTCAGGGAAGCATATACTTTCACAATAGGTCATGAGTCCCATTGAGACCCTCCAAACACATCAGTACTGCCCGTGTTTGGTATTTCTAAATAGGATTTGAGGCAGGGGATTGTTCTATTATTGTCTGCCAGAAGGCAGTAGACTTTTACTGAAATGCCCATAGTAAAACAAGGATTTAAGCAAACTGGATTTAATCTGCTAAATGTCATAATTTGAATTTATACTCTTAGTTATGTGAAATTCCAGTCAAAGTTTTGTGCAAAGACACAAAATATAATAATCTGTGATAAAATTCAGTTGTGAAAGTATAAAAGGATTTTGGTACCTGGAGATAGTATCAACATTTTTAAATAAGAAATGATGTTATATACTTAAATAGTGAAACATCATTTGTAAAATCCATCACCTTATGATCCTAGAGTATTTTAGCTGCTACAACATTACAGTGGTTCCATACTCATGAACAAAAGCTCCTGATTGCTTAAGTAATTAATTTCTTCTTAAATGCAAGAAAAAAAACAATAAATGGGTAATTGGATGAATGAGTAAATCAGAAATTACAGAAAATCTAAATATATCACAAGCGCAGACCTGTTTCTTAACACCTTTTGATCAAGTTTTATTCCAGGTTGCTATAAACAGAAATGAAGACACAAAGAAAAAAATCAGAGAATAATTAAATCCCTACATCCATTATAAGCATACAGAATATGTTTAATGCTGATTATTTATCCACTCATCACTGAAGTATTTCTTTGATAAACAGAATCAAAAAGAATCAAAATGTGGGAAAGGGAACATTTTCTCTCAGCTGCCCTTGCCTTTGTAAGCTATTGCATCAACATTTTGTCTCACTCTTGTCTTTTTTTTTTTTTTGAAAATACAGTGAGTTTTCTAGCACTTTGACTAGCATAAAGAAAATAATTTTTCTGAGTTTGTTATTTTTTATTTTAAACTGTCGAGTTACAATTGAATTTTTTCCCTTAAAACTGGGCAAAAACCACTGAACTAGTCAATTACCTAAACTCGTCTTCTTACTTCTTGAAGTTTACTTTTAACTTTGATGAGACATCTATTAACTATCTAGATATTAATCTTAAAAAAGACAGGATCTTGAATAGGTATTTAGCCAAAATTCATAGAAAAATACTTATTCTAACTCATTCTTGCATTTCTCCAGCTGTCACCATCACCAGCAAAAATGATCAGTGGTGAAGGGACAACTGGTAAGAGCAGCAAGAATTGTCTCATTAGATGATGATTTTAACATAGAATGCCAGTATTTGAGCAATTTATTTTTCAAAGGGACTATCCTAGAGAGTTAATAGAGTCTCTACTTGAAGAAGTCAAACACAAGAGATCTGTAGGCTTCTATGTTCCTTTTCTAGTTGAAAAAGACATACATAATGAATTTGGTGACAATATAGTCAACCATTCACCAACTACAGTAGACTTCCAATTAACTTCATTAGATAATAAAGAAGTTAAGGACTACAATACTATCTTTATCACTACTTTTAATGTTAGCATTATGGTCTCGAACATTTTACTCAAGAATTGGAACCTTTTATGTTCTGACATGGCTATTATGGACAAAGTGAGTATCAAACCAAAAATAACATACAGGAGTGGTAGCAATCTGAAAAATTTATTAGAGACTAGAAAGGACAGAACACACAATTTTCCAGGGATGTCCAGATGTAACATGTAAATACAGCAAGCACATTTACACAGGCAACAAATTTGAAGTAAGAAATAAACATTACTTTTTAAAGAAAAAATTCAATTGTAACTCGAAACTAATAGTTTACCTAGCTAAGTGTGTAACATGTGCTGCGTTCTATATAGGAAAGATGGAGCGTAGACTCCGACAGCGTATATATGAACACATTTATGCAATTGATCACCAAAAGATTGAGAACACCTTAGCCAAACACACTATAGCATTTTATGGTCACACTTTTAAGTTTACTGTTATAGATCAAACTTCAGTAGATGATAGAGGAGAGACATGATCTTTGAAATTAGAAGAACTAGAATTATACTGGCAACTGTCATTGAATGCCTATAGCTTGCTGGGCATTAATGACATGTGTGCCATTACTTGCTTATTAAAATTAAAGAGGTTATGTAGGTAACGTGAATTTTATGAACATAGTTGAAATACTTTTATGTATGGAATTTTTGGCATGCACTGTGTATATTTTGTTTACCTTATTAACAGACTTGTTATTTTAAGTTAATGTTATATTTATGTATTGTAACTTTAAGCAACAGAGGAATGTAGTACTGGTTGTTTAGCACTTGTAAACACTTTCATTTGACCTGTCTTATTGGTTATTTTAATACATGTGAATTAGTAGATTTTATAAAGAAAGTGTTTTACCATTTCATTTTATCTGAAGACATCTGTCCACAGAGGCAGACAAAAGCGCTTCATTAAATTTGTGGGGTTTTTTTGCTCAAAGCAGTCCTCCAGTTTTGCTTTTTTATATCAGTTTTGTAACTCTGCCATTGAACCAAAACTTAAGAGCTTTAAATTGTTTATTAATGTAATGATCTTTTCAATGGGATCAATATACAACTTTGAAAGGCAGGTAAGCATTGGAAAAGAATGTTCAGAGGTTCATTGGTTCATAGGAGATTACTAGTCTAATGACTTAAAGGCCCTTACAAACCTAGCTGATGGATTTGTACCTGTGCATTGAGTATCTTACAGATTGCTCCCACCCATAATGGATATAGATACGACCCCGTGTGTGAATTTGCGATTCTCCATCCACTGATTTAAATTGCATTTGAAGAGGTCCATGGAAGGGTTCTGCTTAAATGTGAATAGGAAGCCTGCTCCAAAGAAGGGGCAATCCCTGAGGCACATATCTGTTTCACCAGCATCTTTTGTTTGAATCACTGACTAAGTTTAGATCCCTAGATTGGGTGACCCTCATGCTGTTTGACTTGTGCATATGTAGCAGCTCCATCAGGCCTGGATTTGTGAGTGCCTTATTGGTCAGGCATAGGTCACCCCTTTTTTCCTGATGCAATTTGGTTGATTTCCTTCTCATACATAGGCCTCTAAATGGCAGTGAGATATTCACTTGTGCAAGACTTTTATGACCTGCTTTGGGGGATTTCTCTGTTTCTCCAATGATCTGCAACCACAGAGTTGGAATATATAAGTTCAGTGGGTGTGGGTGCTTGCAAGGGTGTATGCATCATAAAAGTCTATCTATTTACAAATAGTGTTAGCTAGCTTTTTATCAGTTATCTCTGAGCAATCAGTGTTTCTTCATGTAATCTTGTCTAAATGGTAAAGTCTGACAAATCAACTTTTCTGCCTCAGAACTTAGAATAATATGCATAATGTTGAAAAGAGACATACTGAAGTTGTATCATTTACTAAACTATAAAGATGGGCAAACATTATCAGAAACCTGTCCTATATTCTTTACTGAAAAATATGAGTGCTGGGTTGGCAGTAAAGCGCACTCATATGTGAATACTTTCTGGAATGCCAAACACAGATTGAAGCCAGTCTGTTACTCAGATGAAAAAGGGAAAGGGAGCGAATAGACAATCAAACAAAAAAATGTCCAGACAAAGAATGTTGAATGTACACCAGAAACCAGTCAGTTACTATAATGAGAAAGAGGATGGTGAACAAGTAGCTAATCAAGCAAATAACTAATGGTAGGACAAAGAACATTGACTGGACACCTGATAAAAAACATTGAGAAACAGAGTTCACAGTTGACGTTTACTTACTGATTAGATATTACCTTTTAATAAGTCACCTGCTTCTCACTGGGCTTTGTTCTTTTACTTGCTGATTAGATATTACATTTTAATAAGTCTAGATATTACCTTTTAATAAGTCACCTGATTCTAACAGGGTTTTGTTCTTTTGTTTCCATATCTGTCAGGCAGTGACAGCGTAGTCTTTGGAGACAGGTACAAGCAATAAACAAACATCAATTGTACAGGGGATTAAATGGATTTAGGTGAAGTTTATACTAAGTTTGCATTAATGCAATGCAAAACTTGAGAAATGATTCAGAAGTAGCAAGATTTTAAATTATTTGTGAGTTTATGAAATATTAAAGATATAGAAGCTTGTGGGAGGGGCTATAACTGGACTTTAATGGTTACAACAACCAATGGCTGTTTCATTCAGCAACAGAGCTAATGTTAGAGAAAAATGTATTTGTTATGATTATTCTTCACAAAATGCATATTAATTTACAGTTTCTTCACAAATTAACTAAAATAATTGTATTAAAAATTATATGTAGTATAGATGTATAGTTGTGCAAAACCACCAATACTTATTGTAGTTCTAAGTGTTTGCACTGTTTTCTAATATTAAGCTGTAAAATGCATTAAAAAGATGACTGAATGTAAAGAAAGTCCTGAAAACATTAAGGGATGCTACTATGATCTGCCGAGTCTGGTTCTGAAGGGAGAATAGAACAAAATTTAAAAGAGATTTTGTTTTATGTGAGCTCTGACCTTCCCAGGCTGGGATGGTTAGTTACAAGGAATGTTGGGGAGATAGAATGTTACTGCTACTGAAATTTACAAGGTCGAAAAACAAGAGTGGTTCCAAGCCAGTCGGCTTGTATTTTTCTAAAACATTATTGTTACTAAAACATAGCTGTTACGTGTTCACATGCAGCACTAAGTGAGAAGCACTTTGTGAAGACAGGCTCCCAGTGCTGTGATTTATTCTACTACAATAAAGAAACAAACAATTGCACATGCTGAAGATTTATTCTTGAGTCAAGACTAACAGATAGTTAATGTTATTTATGTACAGTATATTTTAACTGCACTCTAACATTTTGATGCTGTGCTCATAATCTGAACTCTGGTAGAACAGTTTGGAATAAATTATAAGGGCCCAGCACAGACAGTTCTTCTGTGAATTCCAGATTGTTTTGTATGGAATAGTTAAGAGACTGAGTTGATTAACTATTCAGGGTGTGCAAACATATTAGGCTAGACATGGGAAAATGGATTTGTATTTTTTTTTTCTTTTCTTTTGTTCCTCTCTTTTAGAAAACTACAATTAAAAGTAATAGTGGAATGTGTTTATGTTGTTAAAAGTATGACTTTGCTTTTAAATATATAATGTGTACTGTTTTGTTGAATAACTGACTTTCCTTTTAGTATATAATGTGTACCATTTTGTTGAATGATTGACTTTGCTTTTAAATACATGTGTACTGTTTTTTGGGTCTATATGACGTTATCGAACTTTTAAAAGTTCAAACGTCATGGGGTCGACACCATATGGTCGAACTTTTATAAAAGTTTGAATGTTTCAGCAGAGATTTTTGTACAGTGCAGAATGGGAAGATTTCCCTTTTCTGCACTGTAGTATGATCTCAGAGTTGTTATACTTAAAGAGCAGGAGTGTGGGGGGTGCAGAGTGGCTTGCCCCCCTGCTTAAAATGGTCATGTAGGTGTTTTTCTGTTATTTATTTTTTTATTAGCTTTTCAAACTTTTAAAATTTTGATCATATGGCTTCGACCATATGAAGTTTAAACGTTTTAAAGTTTGATAACATAATATAGACCCGTTTTTTTCCAAGCATCTTTATTAAATTTACACATATGACAAAGCAATCTTACATTTAAATAAATGAAAAACATACAAAATTATATCACTTTAGTTGCAGATACCATTGAAACAACTGTAGCTGTAAACATTATACTTCACTTATAAACCATCCAGTCATTGTCAGTCAAGCATTATATGGTTCATTCAGATCCTGCCTCTTAAACCTCGATCTTGCTCTGCATATATTGTTCCCACAATGCCCATTTTTCCTATGTAGTTTGCTCCTTCCCTTTTCTAAAGATCCCAGTTATCTCTGTTATAATATTCACTACTTCTAGTAAAGCTGGTCTAGACTTTGATTTCCATTTTCTAGTAATTGCTTTTTTGGCAGCCACCATAATTATTCTCAGCACGGTTTTAATATGTCTAGGCAATTCTAATTCTGTATATCAACAAAATTGGACCAGCACGTAAAAGATTGCTCAAACATCCATTTATTTTCAAACCATTAGATCCAAATGTAATGGTTGTAAGCCATTACAAAAGCAAACCGGTTTCGGCTTAGATCAGCCTTTATCAATGGTCCAAAGTTTAAATTGAAAAAATGTCTCCGCCATATCCAGCTATATATATAGTCCAGCCCTTAAAGGGACATACAACCCATATCACCAATTAATTGACCTTTGATAAAAAATTAAATGACATTTGTGTGAAACATAAACATTATATGAAATGACTTCTGTATGCAAACAAACATAATATAGAAAAATGAGAACCACTGAAATGGGTTATCTAATAGATATTTTCACCTAATATATCCAAGTAGAATGTTACAAATGTATATATGAATAAATATGAATTATATGCATAAAAATTGTAAATAATACATGCATAATGATTTAGAATATGCATGATGATAAATAAATTTCAATCTCTCAGTTTCAAAAATACAATACTACAAAAATACAAAAATAAAATAAACTATATATAATAATCTCTTATTCTGATTCATTTAGTCCAGGCCTGAACAGGCCACCCAATTTAATGATCCACATGTTCTCCATATGGTTAAGTTTCCTATGCCATCCTGCTTTGAAATTCCTATGTAGAACTATCCTATCAATAATAACAAATTTAAATACAGCAGATGGGTGATCAATGATGTGTTTATACAATGCGTTGGTTAAACTTTTATTCCTAATAGCACTCATATGCTCCCCTATTCTAAATTTTACAGGCCTGGATGTCTGGCCAATATAAAAGGCAGAGCAAGTGCAAGTTGCTAAATAGACCACCCAATCTGAACTGCAATTTGCAAAAATTCTGATGTTGAACACTTGAGAAGTGTTCTTACTTGTAAACTCAGTTGTTATAGATAGATGTTGACAAGCAGTGCAATGACCACATGGGAAGCAACCCACTAATATGTCCCCAAATAAAGTTGTTTGATGTGGAATATTGGGAATATATATCTTGTAGTGGCTAAGGTATGAATTGATGTTCCATCCTCTACGATAAGAGAATAAACATTGTTCCGGTAAAATGTTGTTCAAAAAAATCATGTGATAACAAAATACCCCAGTGTTGATTGATAATGTCTCTAAACCTGTCAGTGTTGGTCCCATAAGTAGTTACTAACCTCAAGGATTGGTCAGAAACTTGTTCAGAAGATATCTTATCCTTTGATTTGTATTCTAATAAACCTGTATGTGTCAACCTATTGGTTTCATCCATAATCCCAGAAAGATTGTGTTGATTGTAACCACGATTGATAAATCTTTGTGACAAATCAAGACTGCAAGTAGAATAATCTTTTTCAGAGGAGCAGATATGTCTAATCCACATGAACTGAGATTTTGGGATATTACGAATGATGTGGCGTGGGTGGGAACTCTGAGCATGTAGTAATGTGTTGTATTCAGGAAACTTTCGGTGAACCGAAGTAGCTAAGGTGTTGTCTGAAAGTCTAGTAACAACTACGTCTAAAAAGATGATCTTATCATGCTCAATGTTAGCAGTAAATTTGATACCAAAAGAGTTGTTATTCAAATATGTTACAAACTCAGACAGCTGGTCCCATTCCCCACGCCACACCATCCAACAGTCATCTAGATATCTGCACCAGATATCTAGATCCTGAATATGTATGTTATGCTGGGCATCATATATAAATGTTGCTTCATAATATCCCATAAAAAGATCTGCATATATGGGTGCAAATGATGCCCCCATAGCAGTACCCTTGATTTGCCAGTATGCTTTCCCTTTAAAATAAAAAATGTTTTTACGTAACACAATTTCTGTCAATTTGATCAAAAAGTTATTGAAGCCTATAGAATATAAGTCTGATTTGTATAGCCAATATGAGACTGCAAGAATCCCCACATCATGAGGAATACTGGTGTATAGGGACGCCACATCCAATGTACAAAGCCACCAATTAGGTTCCAGTTGGGAATCTTTAATGATGTTAAGAAATTCCGTGGTATCTTTTATACGAGATCGATTTGTTTCAATAATGGTTGTAAATAATGTGTAAGAAAAGCTGACAGTGGCTCCGTTAAAGACCCTCTACCCGACACAATCGGTCTACCAGGGGGATGAAGAGGATCCTTATGTATTTTGGGTAGCAAATATAAATATTGTGGAGTTGGTTCATCCACCTTAAGTTGTTTGGCTACCTGTTCACTTATGATACCTTGTTCCACTGCCAGATCTAGAAAAGAATCCACTTCCACCTTAAAAGTGGAAGTAGGATCAATACTCATTTCCATATAAAAACTGGAATCTGATAATTGGCGTAAGGCTTCCTCTTTATATGTTATATGATCCATAACTACAATGGCACCCCCTTTATCAGCCATAGTAATGACTATATCATGATTATCCTTAAGTTCAGACAAAGCTTTCCTTTCGGCTGTGGTAAGATTATTGGATTTAGACTCGTACAAAATAGAAGAATGCAGATCCTTCATTACACAATCTCTGAATATCGAGACATGTTTATTCATAGGCGGAATGAATGCGGATTTGCCAAATCTAAAATCAGTTGATCTTTGAGTGGTATCAGAATCTGCAAAAAATAACTTGAGGTTGAGTAATCTACAAAAATCATTTACATCCTGTAATAAATGATTCTCAGAGACCGGTGCACTGGGAACAAAATTCAACCCTTTATTTAGTAATCTTATATGTACAGGAGAGAGATCAAAAGATGAGATGTTGAAAACATTATCAATTATTTGACCATCTGTTGCAGCAGACATTGTAAGGTTGGAGTTCCCAAATTTAGATCTGTGCTTTCTGCCCCCCCTCCTCCTACCCTTAGATCTAAAGGGGGTGGTTGTTTCCTTTTGGAAGCTGGGGACGCCTGGCGTGAGGAAACCTCACCATCAGTAGCAGAGGAAGTATCATCCTCAGAAGTGGCATCAGATGTCACCTTTTTATGTCTTAAAATGGACCTGGGTCGTTTTCTACTGGTATTGTAAGTATTTGTATAATCATTAAATCTAACTGTTTTATGACTAACAAAAGGTTTGCTTTTCTCGTAATCCATAAGGTCCCTGTTGAACTTATGGATTTTACGTTTCATTAGTTGTTGTTCTAATAAAGATAAATCTTTGGCAAGATCAGAAATATGTTGTGGGTAAAACCCCTCTTTGCTGAATTGTTCAACCTCACCACACAAGGTTTGAATCTCTGTTAGTTGACTTTGTATGATTCTGTCATAATATCTGGATAGACAGTTAACAAAATGCATCGAAGACTGATGCTGGGCCTCTGCCCATTCCCTAGATAATTCACCATCTATATTGGCCACTAAGGGTTGTAAACGAACCCTCAATCCCCTTGGTGTAATGTCTTTGATCTTGTAGGCCTTAAAAAGTTTCAGATGCCAAACGTTTGAGCGTAGGGTTTTCATGTGTCTGTTAAGTTTGGAAAAGATTATACCACATTTTTGTTGACCATCCATTAATTAACTATTGGGATTGTGTCCTGTATTGTTATTTAAACCAAAAGCTTCTAAATTATCTTTGCTGGCCGAAAGCCCCTGTAAGATACCACTTAAATCCATACCTATGGTCAATCTTATAATGATTAGGACTAAGTATATTTATAAGTCCTTATATGATCATAGGGCCACCAGACTAACCACAGATATCTAAATCAAAAAGTACATGTAAAAAACTATTTCAAAAATTATATAGCTATGTACTAAGAATGTCCACAAGAAAGTAGCACAACCCAATACCACATAAACTTTGGGCAATTGCCCAACATAAACTTATTATATTGACAAAATATATTTTCTTGCTGTAAATCTCACAGGTAAAGCATAGCATCAGGCAACAAAAAATGTGAACAAAAAATACATGAATGTCGTAACAATCAGTATACCCAATATACAAAATAGTCGACCTTCGTCTCAACTATTTCAATGAAAATTATTCACCTCAATAATCCAAAGATTGATTGAATTGTCCTTGGTGAAAAAATAATCACCATCTAACGTTGCCATATATCCACACTAAAAGAAAAGAATTTGAAGTTCTTTAATAGGTTTACTGTTGATAATATATTATTGATGTTATTGTAATAATAGAAAACCATTAAATCAACAGAATAGCCGACCTTTGTCTCTGCCATATAGTCCAAGAAATAAAATATTCTTTTCTTTAATCCACTACCAATGCCACCGTAAGAAAATATTGTGATGCACATTAATATGTCATAATGTTATTATAGTAAAAGGCTATTAACAAAACCAACATTGGGGACACTTAAAAGTACATATCTACAACCAATCCAAATGAAAATATTAATATTATCTGTGGAGATCCAACAAACGCTGTCATCATAACCCTGCTATAATACCTCAAAAATTATGTTTAATTAGAGAACAAATAATACTGTAAACAGGACACATTTCCATCACTAACTTGACCTGCCATGAGTTGTCAAACATGTATATATAAGAAAGAACTTAATAGTGAACACAATTCAATCATGCATTTAACATACCCTAAGTTGCCAATATATCTATATATGGATGCACGTTTGTAAATTATGCTACAAAACCATAACCTAGTACACTGTCTAATGAAAAAAACACCAAATAATCATCTGGCTCCTGCCTATGTTAAACCAAAAACACATTACTGATGTTGATAGCCAATGTTAACTGCCATATAATAGTTTGAAAAATACATAATAACTGTGGTGTAATAATCAGCTAATAACCACAAAGTGTTATACAGATCAAAACATTTAGTCAAAAGTGTTAATCAAAAGTTATATATAATAGTCCAAAGAAATCGACTGCCCACAGTTCAACGACCATCGACCTGGTAGAATATATGGACCAAAAAACAGTACATAGGCTCCCGATGACTGCAAAGTGAAATAAAAAAGTAAAGATCCAGATACACAGTAACTGCCACAGTTCCACAGACCTTCAAGGTTATCTTTCCCATTGTTCCCAGTCGTTATGACTTACATATTATGAAAAATCCATATAGAGCACAGTACCTGATGTCCAAACCTATATGCGTCGGCCCCAATCAGTATAAAGATGTAAATGTCCCGCCACAGTAAGGTCGTATTATAATAAACAGTACGCCCAGAATGTTGTTCATGAAAGTCCATGTGAAAATCATACCTTAATCCAACATACATAGATCCAAAAAAATTGAGTCATTCTAACTGTCCCAACTTGCTTCTGGTATCCAAAATAAATCTGGAAACATAAAGATGGCGGACCATGAGACCAATGCCCATACATTTAAACAGCAAAAGATGGATTCATCCTGCATCGTTGACCTTGAAACGGTGAAATAGTAGAAGATAAAAACTTCAGATATAAATACCCATATTTCACACTACCAGGCAGTTATATAACCTGGGATGTGCGAAGACAAAAAGTAAAAAAGCACCATGACGAAGTTAACCGCAATCCAGGCATCCCCAGCATGAAATGAAGGCAGAAATTACAGTCAAAAGGTTCACACACGAAAGACAACGTGCACGGTCCCGATAGACATGTATATCAACAAAATTGGACCAGCACGTAAAAGATTGCTCAAACATCCATTTATTTTCAAACCATTAGATCCAAATGTAATGGTTATAAGCCATTACAAAAGCAAACCGGTTTCGGCTTAGAACAGCCTTTATCAATGCTCCAAAGTTTAAATTGAAAAAATGTCTCCGCCATATCCAGCTATATATATAGTCCAGCCCTTAAAGGGACATACAACCCATATCACCAATTAATTGACCTTTGATAAAAAATGAAATGACATTTGTGTGAAACATAAACATTATATGAAATGACTTTTGTATGCAAACCAACATAATATAGAAAAATGAGAACCACTGAAATGGGTTATCTAATAGATATTTTCACCTAATATATCCAAGAAGAATGTTACAAATGTATATATGAATACATATGAATTATATGCATAAAAATTGTAAATAATACATGCATAATGATTTAGAATATGCATGATGATAAATACATTTCAGTCTCTCAGTTTCAAAAATACAATACTACAAAAATACAAAAATAAAATAAACTATATATAATAATCTCTTATTCTGATTCATTTAGTCCAGGCCTGAACAGTCCACCCAATTTAATGATCCACATGTTCTCCATATGGTTAAGTTTCCTATGCCATCCTGCTTTGAAATTCCTATGTAGAACTATCCTATCAATAATAACAAATTTAAATACAGCAGATGGGTGATCAATGATGTGTCTAATTCTGTAACATAACTCAAAAAAATCATCTCCCTGATCAGTCCAACCTGCTCATCCAGCATCTCCAAAAGTACAGTCTGCAGGGATTCCCAAAAGTCTGCCAGCTCATTATATTCCCAAAAAATATGTTCCCAACTATCTCTTTCTTGCCCATTACACCTCCAACATTTGCTATCCACCTAAGGAAAAATTCTTTGGAGTCTACTTGGGTAGAAAAATACCTATGTAAACACTTCCCAGGCAAAGTTTCTAAATATTCTAGACTTTCTTGTGTATTTGGGAGATATACATATATCCCCCAATTGTCTGTTTGTGAATTGCTTATCCAGTCACTCTGCCCAATCCTTTCTAAGCTCCACTGATTGATTTTTATAATTACCATGCAATATTTTATATGCTTTACTAATTACTCCTTTTTAACAGTAGCTTCTGTTCTAAGTTCTATTAAAAACTCTACTAGTGCTGGTCTTTAATTTAGGAGCCCCTTATTTCTTTCTCTTTGCCTTACTTTCCTTTTAAGTATGTAATGTGTACTGTATCGTTGAATGACTGACTTTGCTTTTTAAGTATATCATGTTACTGTTTGTTGAATGACTTAGTTGTTTGTTAGTTATGTGGTATCTGCTGCCTTGTGGAATGACAGAAATCTACTTATTAGATGTATCTAAAAATAATAGTGGGTGATTCCCACAAGAAATAAGGAAAAGTTTATGTTCAAAACTCATATGGCCAACACCATATGAGTGAACATTTGAAAGGTTGACAAATGATAGTGGAGATCCCGCTACAGTGCGGGACTGGGAGATTCCCCTTTCCTGCACTGTAGTGCAATCTCGGAGTGAGAATATTTAAGTAGCACAGGGTGTGGGGGGGTGCAAGGGGGCTTGCCCCCCCTGCATAACATAGTTTTACTGTGTTTACAGATAGGTAAATGTTGTTATTTCAGGATGTCAGTATTTTGGAATGTCAATCATATAGTGTCGGCCATATGAAAGTCGGCATTCTGAACGGTCAGCATTCTGAAGTAAACCCATAAATATATATATATATATATATATATATATATATATATATATATATATATATATACTTACATACACACACACACACACACACACACACACACACACACACACACACCACACCCCCACACACACACATTCACACCCCCCCCCACACACACACACCCACACACCCACACACACTGTATATATATATATATATATATATATATATATATATATAAACACAATGAGGTGCCTTGTGTTGAGGGTGGTACCCTCAAGATTATAGTGGGAGGATCCCACAGGAATTAAGGACACATTATTAATGTATATGTTCATATATCAAAAAAAGAATTTAACACAAGGAGGTGCCTTGTGTCGAGGACGGCATCCTCAGGACAAAAGAAGGTAAGAGACATGACTGTTTGCTTTATGCTGCTTTAATGTACTACTGATGTCTTTGTTGTTGTGCGATGTATGACTGAAGAGAGAGAGAGAGGGAAAGAGAAGTAAAAAGTAAAGTTACTTCAAATTCAAAAGCCTACAGCATGCTGGAATGTAGGTGTATGTGCAGAGTTACTTCAGATTCATTAGCCTACATCATGTTGGAATGTGGGTGTGTATGCAGAGTTAATCTGAATTCATGAGCCTATAGTATATTGGGATATAGGTGTGTGTGCAGAGTTCATTCAAATTTATAAACCGACAGCATGTTGGGACGTAGGTATGTGTGCAGAGTTAATTCAAATTCATGAGCTTGTAGAATATTGGGATGTAGGGGTATGTGTGCAGAGTTAATTCAAATTTATGAGCCTACCGCATGTTGGGACATAGGTGTGTGTGTTGTTAAATCAAGTCCAGGTGTGACTGTGTGAAAGTACCCTCAGAGAGACCAAAAGAGTGGTCAGTTCTGGGCACAATACCTATCTGAGCTGTTATCCCAATTGCAATGCTGGAGTTGTAACTTTTGAGCTTGTGATGGGATGAAAGCAAGAGAGTGGTGTAGGAAAAGGTTGACCTTTCCGCTCCTCTGTCATTGCATGATGACAGAATTCCAGTCTTCCCTCCCTGAATGGTGTGTGATATAATTATTTTCTTTCCTCTGAACTGCCAGGATCCAGGATCTATAAGGTAAGTCTTAATAAAAAAAAAAAGTGGGAAAAGAAGGATAAAATCACTGAAAAGGTAACACCTGCATATTTTGTATGTCACAATTATGGTAAAGAAAGTTATAAGTATTTTTATGAGTGGTTTCAGCTTACTAAGAATTGTTCTGGTGGGGTATTTCCATTTAATGGAACTTATGATAGGGATAAATTAATGACATTGAAAAGTATTTTGGAAGAGAAGAAAAGCAAAGTAAGTGGGGAACAAATGACAATATTTTATTCTTGGTACACAGAAGCACTTAAAAGGGAAAAGGAGTCAGCATTAAGGGGGTTACAGAATGCTACTAAGAAACTGTTGCAACAGGTAAAATAGGTTAATAAATCCATACAGACCAGTAAAAAGGGATCCCTTTATTCTGTCTTACACGGTTTGGAACAAACGGAGGAAGGCCAAAATGTAGAAAGTCCTGAAGAGGATGATAATCCTCCAGCAGCTACTGCACCCACACCTCCTGTATAAGATTTCGCTGTTTCTCAGACCCCTACCTTTCTGTCTAATTCAGCATGATATTGTTACATCTCAGACTAGTTCTCCTGTTTAGTCTTCATTGTCTGATCAGGCATCTACAGTCAAGGGGGGTTCTTCATCCTTTCTTTCTCAAGCTGCTTCTACTTCACCAACAGGGGCATTAGTATTTGGCACTCCTGTAGCTCTTCACACATGCACACATGATAGGGTGCAACAAGAAGTTGTGGCCTCTGGACAGGATCTTTTAACACCTCTCAGGGGAAAATTGGGGGGGCTAATAATATAGAATTTGTTCACCTTCCTTGGACCCCTGCTGATTTGCATAATTTGTCTAAAAGTTTTCCAAATATTAGAGAAGATCCATTAAAGTTTAGGGAGGAATTAAAAAGTATATTAGAATGTTACAACCCTAACTTGACAGATTTAAATCAGCTGCCTAGGGTAGTTACTTCAGATGAAATAAGAAAGCAGTTACTGGAAAAGGCTGAAATAATGGATTTTACTCTCAAAGGGAATGCATTAATAGATAAAAGGGCAGCATTGTTAAACAAAATTACGGATATATGTCAGGTTAGGACTGACTGGACTAAAATACAGGCATGTAAGCAAAATAAAGGGGAAGCCCCTGAAGACTATTTGAGTCTTCTTAAAACAGTATTTACTAGGGGCGTGGCCAAGGATGAACACAGGATAGCAGCAGATTTCTTCAGCTCCACCAATTTCATTACATTGACAGGAATTAATTACTTAAAAAATTAATTTTTGAAGTAATTTTCTTTCTAAATATGTTTGTTTTATATAGTTCTTGAACTATATCTAAAAAAGAAAGGAAATCTTAATAATATTCCTGTCAGAAATTACTTTGGAAATTTCCTGTCAGTTTATCAGTCTGAAATGAGTTCCAGTAAGACAAATTCTCAAGACTCCAGCATCAAGAAAGAACTTCAGTCTCCGATAATTATAGTCCAGCAACTTACTGCTAAGATGGATAAAATGGATACTAAAATAGACACTTTCATAGAAAAAACTACAAAACAAATAGACTTGTTACATATGGACCTGCAACAACAGAAGATCCAGATGACAGGCATAGAAGAAGCTGTGAATGACATGGAAAATAGAATACAAGAAGAGGAAATCAACATTGAGTTTCTGCTGAAACAAAATACACATTTACAAACAAAGCTGGATGACCTGGAAAATAGATCTAGGCGCAATAACATTAGGATTTTGGACTGCCAGAAAATATTGAAGGTAACAATATTACTTCTTTTTTAACAACATGGTTCCCTAAAACTTTAGATTTACCAGAAGCATTCTCTTTTGGTATCAAAAGAGCACATAGATCTATAGCTAATACTAACTCTAACAAAAACTATCCTAGATCAGTTATAGTTAGATTTCTATCATCTTTTGATAAAGATATGGTTCTTAAATCTGCTTGGGCTAAAGCTCCTGTTAAGATTAATGAAACAACTGTGCGTTTTGACAATGACTATTCTTCCATGGTATTAGCTAAAAGAAAAGTTTTTCTGCCACTAATAAGGGAGCTTAAAAAAGCACAGTTTAAAACATACCTTCTGTTTCCTGCCAAGCTTAAAATCTTCCTTCCTGATGGTCCTAAAATTTTCGATGACTTAGACTCTGCTTTACTGTTTCTCAAAAAAAATAAGATTTTGGAAAAAATAGAAGAAATTGAATGTACTAGTCCTTCGTTAAAGAGACTGGCAACTGAAACTTCATGGAAGACTTCAGAGAAGAAGAAGAGACTAAAAAACAAATGATTTGTACTATGTTTTTCTTTTCTCTCTCATCATTTTATTTTATTATTAATCTTTTTAAATATAGTTCCTGCATTTCCAAGAAGCAACAAATATTTTGAAAAAGATTTAATCAAAGTTATTCTCTGTGTGCAAAGAAATGTTTTGTTTCATAACTAGTCAAAATATCTGGAGATTTAATGGCAAGCTGTGATTTAACTTGTTTCTCTTTCTGAAGAGGAAAAATAAGGTCAGTAATTTGATACATTTTTTTTTCCTTTAAAAGTTTATATGTTCTTCAAATGCTATTCCTACTTATACTTTCTTGATTACACTGCTTATGCTTGTTTGTAAATAATCTGTCATGCTTTAACTAATAATAATTAGAACTAAATAATAGTAAATAATATGTTTTATTTTTAACTCTATTAATATAAACAGTAAGTGACATTCTATTGTATATACTTCTTATAGCTTTCTCTTACATTTTTTTTATTTCTGCCTTACACCCTTTTACTTTCTACTCTCTTTTCTTTTCTTTATTAATATATAGAAACGCTTTTGATCATATAGACACAGTAAATAATAAGATTTGCATAGGAGTTGAGTTGGGACAAAAATGTTGAGTTTTGTTACTTATTAATAATTTTGGGCTTGATTTCACTTATATAGAGTCTGTAATAACCTGTAGAATGCATTGTGAAGGTTTTGTCATGT